>NC_133619.1:252601620-252706620 GCF_048593235.1 Sminthopsis crassicaudata
AAAAAAGCCTCAACTTATATTTTTCATGCCCAGGGAAAAGTTTATAAAATGTACCCAAGGCAAGTGGCAAAAAAAACTCTGTAAAATTAAAATACTAAAACTAAGTCATGTGTGGAGGGAAAAGAGTAGGCAGAGACTTCAGGCCATATTAAAGCACAATATTATAAGTGGAAGAGGAAGATGCCCTGTAAAAATGTAACAGTCTATAGGTGAAGCAAGTCATTTGGTAATCTCCAAATTTACCTATTTTAAATTAGGCAATTCTATTGAATTCAGTTGTTTCACAAGTAAAAAAAAAATACAAGTGTTATAAATACTCTCTAAATTTTGACTGTAGGGTAATTCTCCAGTTGTCTTGTCTTAGTTATATCTCTGGGTCATATAGTAGTAACTATAAAAATGTTCAGTCTATCATGTCTCACCCTCACTACATACATACTATTTCTACCTAGGAAACATAAAACAAAATAACATCAACAACAAAGTAAAAGTAGTCCAGCACAAGTTTTTTAGTTTTTATGTCAATGCATACAAGAGTTTCAAATATCCTTTGGATATTTGGAGGGGGGGATGATAATGCTGATAGTATCAAATAAATAAACTATGATATATTATTCTATATGGAATCCCCCAGATGGGAAAATTCCCCCTACCAGCACAAGTTTCACATCTTCTCTCTAACTTAGAGATTTAGAGATTTATCTAGTCCATCAAGAGGTTAAGTTCTTGAACTAGAGTTTCCTGGCTTCAAAGAAAATTTTTTATCTCTAGCTATTCCAATATTGTGAAAAAAAACATATTTTTTTAAAGATGACAATAGTTGATCTGGATGATGAAGAATTATTTCCCATTTATTTTTTTTCTAATTGGAACCAGTGCTCTATTACGTGAGGGAAAAGATTTTTTAAATGAGAAAAAAATCAGATCCCAGCTCTGGTACATACTACTTAGGTAGACTTGGTTAATCCTATTAATCTCTTTTGCAAAGTTCTCTATTTTTTTAATCTGTCAAATGAAGAGATTGGGCTAGATTTCCTTCCAATTCTTAATTAATAATTATTTGGGGAGAATTCTGGGAAGATGGTGTAATAATAGGTAATTAAATTTCAAGTCCTCCAGATTTCCTTCACAAACAGAACAAATGTGTGCTTCAGAGTGAACAAAGATTGATGAAAAATCAGAAAGACCTGAGGCATTACAAAGTTTCTACTGAAACAACCCCAGAAGATCCAAAGAAAGACCCCAAGCCACGGATTAAATAGTATGAAGTGCAAACACCTCATTAAGACTAGCTGGGTTTGTCTAGAGCTTCAGCAGGAACCACAGATACTTTTGCTTCCCAGATTGTGTATGCAGTTGGGGGTTTGGGTCTGGGAAAATGAGGGAACTTCAACTGATTAGGAATCCTAGCTATGCTGCAGATATACAGTCCTGGGAGAGAAGAAACCAGCACACCTGGTAAGTAAGAGTAGAAATAGTGAGATAGGGACCTGCTGGCTGTGGGTACTTTCAGGAGGATGGAACTTTTTGATTTGAGATTGCAAGTCAGAGGCAGAGCTGAAGTGAAGCTAGAGGCCCACTCCCCCCATGATTAGAGGTGCTTACATTAATACATCTCATTTAACAAAAAAAAAAAAAAAAAAAAAAAAAAATGAACCACCAAAGAAGAAAGAATCCAACCATAGAAACTCACTAAGGGAATAGGGAAGACTGGGGTTCATCTTCAGAAGATGATAATCTCAAGATCTCTCTGATAAACTTTGAAATTGATTATGTGATATGGGAAATCCTGGCAAAGAACTGCCTGTCAGGGCCTACTCACATCAAAGAAGGAACTGTGCTCTATAAATGAAGAAGAAGTTCAGTAGTTTAAAAGAGATTTGAGATGCAAATATTTAAAGACATAACTCTAAATGTTCATGTGGACTGAGCAGCCTATGGTAAAAGCTTCTGAGCTGATATTGGTCTGAGCAGTCAGATTCAGACACACTGTACTTTGACTCTAATATAGTGATGTCATAACAATCAAACCAAAGAATTAGTATATTGCTAGAAATGATAGCTATAGCAACAAAAATTTGAGGAAATAAGCATATGCCAAAAAGGAAACAAACTTTTCACTTTTTACAATTACATATTTATGATATGATTATGCAATTAGTAAACCCTAGGAGTCAACTAAAAATTAATTGAAAGAGTAACTTCAATAGAGTTATAGTATATAAAATAAATCCAAATGATCCCTTAACATTTCTATATATGTATATTTATATGTTTGTGTGTATGTATGCATATATGTATATGAAAAAAATCCAGAAAAAAAGATATAAAGATAAATTTCATTAAAAATATCTACGGAATATAAAATATTTGAGAGTTTCTCTTTCAAATCATCTACAAGAATAAAGTTATAAACTACTCAAAAAATACCAATCTAAATAAATGGGAAAATATTGAGAAAGTCAAATCAATATGATAAAATGATAATACATTACTTATTTGGTGAAAGACAAATCAAATTACTAAAATAAAAAATAACAAGGAAATTTATATGGAAGAACAAAAAAGTCAAGATTTTTGAGGGAAATAATGGGAAAAATTAGGGAAGAGGATACTTCATAGTTCCAGATCACAAATTATACTACAAAGAATTAGACACCATAATTATTTAGTACTTGTTAATAAATAGAGAGGTCGGTAGAGGATTCTGGGAAGATGGCAGAGTAAATCAGAAAATCCCAAGCTCTTTAGATTTCCCCCCGCCCAACAAAATAAAATTGTACCTCATAGTGAATGTTGAATGGTTAAAACAAATACAGTGGTCCTCCTAGGACAATTGGAGAAGATCTGAAGAAAGATTCCAGGATGGAGATTGGCCCATGCTAAGGGCTCCAGACTAGTCCCACTTGACAAGAGCCACGCCTTGGGCCTGGCTGGTTGGGAAAGTAGCCTTGGTCCCAGACACAACTACTTTAACCTCATGGACAGTGTGAGGAATGAGAAAGATTGAAGAAACCTCTGCTGATAAAAAAATGCCAGGCTCAACTGTATTGATGTGATCTTGTTGGGGGAGGGGGAAAGTCTGCATACTACCAGTGAGTGCAGCAGCAATGGGGCAAGGATGCTTCTGGCTGCAAGCACTTACAGGAGGATAGAATTCTTGGTCTGCTTTTCCAGACCAGAATGGGGGAAAATGATATTCAATGTATTGTCAGACTTGCACAATTTTGTTGCAAAAATATTTGAACTTAATAGAAAATTTGACATACAAGATCCAAGAGAAACATAAAATAAACATCAAAAATTAATTTTAAAGGACAAATTGCTTATGCTTTACGTCTGGAAATGTAAACTATATGTCTAAAGTTGTCATTAATAAGTGGGAACAGAGCTGAATATGATGTGATTCTAAAAAGCAAAATTGTAGGAAAAGGCAAAAAGGAGTAATTAAATTATATGAATGAAATGTAAGAGCAAGAACTGGCACAAGAGGAGTTAGAAAAGGAGGACTGATAACTCCAGAATCCTACTCACATTGGGAATGGGATAAAGAGAGGGATACACACACACACACACACACACACACACACACACACACACACACACACATATATATATATACATATATATATATATGTATATATATATATATATATATATATATATATAAAATAAATGTCTCCTAAAATAAGTCTTTAAGAGGTAGTAGATATATAGTAAAGGGGAGTATAGAAGGGAATGTAAATCAATGGGAATGGGATAAGGTTTGTAGATTGATGGATATGAGATAAAGAGGGAGGGGAGGGGAAAGATGGGAGTAAAAGGTGAGGACAGAGAATAAGGAAAAGATCCATGGAGGGGGTGTAATTAAAGCCTTGAAAATTAAAGAACCTCTAAGTTTTCATCTCATACCTGCTGGAAAGGTAAAGATGGCACAAAGACATACAACAATCATTGTAGCCATCCCAGGGAAAAAGACACATAAATGCAATGTTGCTGTAAGTATGAATTGATTTAGCAATTTTCTAAGGTTTGAAACTATAACCACAAAAATCACACACACCCCAAAAAACTCAACAAGAAAAAACTAACATTAAAAAAATAGTATTTATTTTTATAGTGACAAAGAACTAGAAATTAAGAAAGTAACCATTGATGAGCAAATATAATAGATTATAGTATATGAATATGAATTATTATTGTGCTTTAAGAAGTGATGAAACATATTTTTGAAGAACCATGGAAAATATATGAATTGATATATTAATATATAATAGCATGAATTAAGCATAGTAAAGTGAACAAATTATACAATAAAACAACCTAAAATAAAACAGCTTTGAAAGACTTGAGAACTCTTATCTATGCAAGCACCATAAGGACCAATGAACATAGAACCAATGAAGAAGAAAGCTATTATACTACTAATAGTGAAATGGCATACTCAAGATTCATAATGAAACATATTTTGGACATATTCTTTGACCAAGAATATTTATTATAAATGTATTGCTTTTCTTTTCTTTCCAATGGGAAAAACAATGAGGGTGGTTAGGGACAAGATTCTGAAATTTTAAAAATAGAGGGAAAAAAAACAGATTGAAGGATAAGAAGAAAAAAAAAAACAGACAACAGGACAGCTGTGTGAGTTACATATTAAATGCAATATGTACTTTAAAAGAAAATCAAATTCTACATAATAGAAATCCAGATTCCTGCATTTAAATTCCTATTTACGAAATGAGTGCTTTCTAGGGTTTAGATAAATATGGAAACATTTATCAGCTGATTCACAATTCAATTAGAAGCTGAACAATTTAAACAATAACCGCAATAAAAATAGTATTCCTTTCACTCCACCCCAAAAGAACAGCAAAATTTTATCAAAGCAGCAACCAATTGTTAATTCAAAAAAATTTGAAGATGAAATATACCTTCTAATGCTTGAAACAGAGTAGTAGACTAATATGCTGATTCATTTTGTCAAACTCCATATTTTTTAAAATGAATATTTGTATTGGTGAGGGAAGGGTGGGGAAGTGTAAAAGATGAGGAATTGGTGGCAGTAATAGTCATGAAAATATGTGAATTCCGTTGATAGATTATATTTCTTTATTTGTTGGGATTCTCCCATAGTGTTGTTCATCTATCTTTTATGATCAGTAACACCATGGTAACATCTTGATTCATGCCTGAATTGTATTTAAGGGAGGCAGATTACACAAAGTCATCAGTCTCATTCTTTCTTCCTGAGTCATGGAAGTCCAATAGCAGAAAAAAAAATTAAAATGACTGGTGATGAGCCAGGGACACACTGAAAGATTTTGGTGTCTTTGATGTCTGACCAAGATCTAAGTGCCCTGCAGTGTCTGTTTCAGCCACCTTCATATCTTTGGAACAAATTATTCTCATTAACTCATTTTTGGTGGAACTCTTCACATGTTTGGGGTACACAATCACCCTAACTCACCAATTGGTTCAAAACTTGTTGGTTGCTCTTAACCTGGTTTAACACATCAAAAATAATTTATCAGTATGTGGCCTCTGCATATGCTACATTTTCTTGGCACCACAGGTAAGAGTTGCTTAGTTACTGAAAGCTGAGGGAAAATAAAAAGCCAAAAGATTATAAATAACAGTGATTTTTCAACAAGCAGAGGAACAATGTGAAATAGACAACATTCTCAGACAAAAGTTGGTTTAGAAAAGAAAACTATCACAGGATCCTCTATGTTGATATCATATTAATCATTTCTAGATGACTTTGGACAACTTTAATTCAAATAAAGGACATTATCCAAAGTAAATAATATCACAGAGTCTAAAGATTTGAATAACAGTTCAGAGAAAGAAACATATAATGAAGTGATATAACTAAGTTCATATTATTCCAGAGATCATTCTCCAGTACAGCAATAAAAACTAGGACATTCAATTTTTGCCTGTTGGCTGGACTACTATACATATTATTATTCAATAAGTTTGTGTCAAATTTTTATCCTGCCTGGCAATACATAAACTTTCCACCAGAAGTGAGGAAACATCCTGAGGAAACATCCTAGATAGGAAACACCCCTATCTATCTAGGTAGGTGATCAAGAAGAAAAGAAGTGAAATGAATTCTAGTACAAAGGTTTTATTCATATTCAAAATAATTAAAAAGGCTTCCTTAAATTAGAGGAAGATTACAAACTTTTATTCCACAATGTTTTGACGAGGGGTGGAAAGAAGCTATGAAAATCCTCTTTTTAAAAAATTATATTTCTGAAATTGAACACATTAGAAATAACCTGTTGAAGAAAATTCTTAATTTAAGATAAAATGCTTTATATTGCTATAAAACTATAACACTCAAAACTTCTCTACTATTTTAAAATTCCTATGAACACAATGATCTAGGTATGCCCTTTAAAAGTACAGTTTGCAGCTAATTCAGAGCCCTTCACTTTGTGAGATTCTTTTCTGTCCTCCCATAAATATTCCACAGGAGGAAGATTTGTCTAGAACAAAGATATTAAACTCAAGGCCCATCACACTCTTGAATGCTGGCAAACCACATTAAAATGTAATTAAGAAATGTTTAACAAAATAAATAAACATAAAATACACTATAAATAGTGCTAAAATTTGTGGATTTCTAAATCAGCATGTATCCTACAGAGATCTGTTTTTAATTTAAATTTGACATCATTTTATAGACCTGGAGATACCAGGAGAGCATATAATTTGTCCATTTGTTTCATCTCTCATTCTTGATAGGCCTATCTCCTTTTCTGATCTGATAGTCTTTGGGTCATTTTTTTCCTGTATAATGGTTAGATAATTTATTAATTATTATCATTTTGCTAGAAATATACCCAAGTTGGTTATGCCCTTTAGGTAGGATTCAATGTTTAAAAGTATAACTTCCATTTTGAATATGTCTTTCACAAAAGCAGAAATACTCTTCCTGGAGTTTTAAGAGGCAGGTAAGAAAACTCAAAAGGAATGTTGAGGAAAGGAATTTATGTTATCAATTGAAAAAGTAGCCAGATCTAAGACATATTTCTCCATGGAGTAAGGGAAAAAGGTGTATATTCTTTATCTATGCTCCATGAAACACTAAAAAAATTAGGAAAACTACAGAGATGGAGGATATCAAAAGAAACTCCTTCCTTGTGGCAAACTATATTGTTATAAATAAATTTTATAAAGAGAGGAAATAAAAAATGTGATTGGGAAAGCTAGTTTCCTACATTTATTGAAAATATGTTCAAGATTAACAAATACCACTAATTAACCATTAATTTAAATGTATGTGTTTTTTGAATAAAATATTATGTATTTCCATTGACATATTCTAGGCATATGAACCTTATTTTGAATAGTTATTGGGCCTTGAGGTCAAACTTACTTCCATGTATTAAAATCTCTAATTCCTTTATTGATCTCTTAACTCTTTGGATTTTTTAATCCATAAAATTAAAGGATTTGATATTGCTATTATTACTACTACCAAATAGGACGAATTCTTTTCCAACTAAAAAGTGGTTATTTTGTTTGCTATATGAATAAACGATAAGTTTTTTTTTTTTATCATACATCCCCTTTAGATTATCAGAACTTCACTATATGACCTTCATTGAATGACTGGTACACAGAGATAGGGAAAAGAAACATAATGATCCTCCCTTCTGGCAAAAAGCAATGTATGATTTAGTGAAAAGAGAGCAGAATTTGGAGTTAGAATACTTTTTTTTAACTGAACTGATATTTACTACTTATATTTGTTACTACTGATTTTGGTCAGTTAGATCTCAAGTTTTCTTTTTTTATGTTAAACATGATAGAAATATATGTTAAATCCAATATATGCATACATATTTATACAATTATCTTACTGTACAACAAAAATCAAATCAAACTACAGTCCTCTCTGTGGGTGTAGATGATTCTCTTCATCACAAGATCATTGGAATGGGTCTAAATCATCTCATTGGTGAAAAGAGCCCTGTGCATCAGAATTGGTCATTGTATATACCTGCTGTTGCCATATACAATAATCTCCTGGTTCTGCTCATTTCATTTAACACTGGTTCATATAAGTTTCTCCAGGCTTCTCTAAAATCATCCTGCTGATTGTTTCTTATAGAACAATAATATTCTGTAACATTCATTTACCATAACTTATTCAGCCATTCTCCAACTGATGGGCAACCATTCTGTTTCCTCTTGTGACTGTAAAAAAGGCTGCCAGAAACATTTTTGCACATGTGGGTCCCTTTCCCTTCTTTAAGATCTCTTTGGGATATAAGCCTAGTAGAAACACTGCTGGAACAAAGTGTATGCACAGTTTGATACCTCCTTGGGAATAATTCCAAATTGTTCTCCAGAATGGTTGGATCCATTCACAATTGCACCAACAAGTATCTCAGTTTTCTCACATCCCCTCCCAAATTTGTCATTATCTTTTCCTGTCATCTTAGCCAATCTGAGAGGTATGTAGTGGTATCTCAGAGTTGTCTTACTTTGCATTTCTTTGATCAATAGTGATTTAGAGCACCATTTCATATGACTGGAATTGGTTTCAATTTCTTCATCTGAAAATTGTCTGTTCATATCCTTTGACCATTTATTAATTAGAGAGTGGCTTGAATTCTTATAAATTTGAGTCAATTCTCCACATATTATAGAAATGAGGACTTTCTCAAAACCATAAATGTACAAATGTTTAATTTAATATAATCAGAATTATCTATTTTGTGATCAATAATGATCTCCATTTCTTCTGTGGTCCCAAATCTTTTCCTCCTCTACAGATATGAGAGGTAAACTATCCTATGCTCTATTTTTTTTAATAATATCATTCTTTATGTCTAGATCATGAACCCATTTCGACATTATCTTGGTATATGGTGTTAGGTGTGGGTCAATGCCTAGTTTCTGTCACTCTAGTTTCCAATTTTCCCAGCATTTTTTGTCAAATAATGTGTTCTTATCCCAAAAGCTAGGGTCTTTTGGGTTTGTCAAACACTAGATTTTTCTATAGTTATTGACTATTTTGTTCTTTGAACTTAACCTATTCCACTGATCAACTAGTCTATTTCTTCATCAGTACTAAATGATTTTGACGACCACTGTTTTATAATATAGTTTTAGGTTTGGCACAACTAGGCTACCTTCATTTTCATTTTTTCATTAATTCCCTTGAAATTTTTTGTTCCTCTAGATGAACTTTGTTATTATTTTTTCTAGATCTATAATATAATTTCTTGGGCATTTGATTGGTATGGCAATAAGTAGATTAATTTAGGTAGTACTGCCATTTTTATTATATTCACTCGGCTATTTTAAATGGAATTTCTCTTTGTATCTATTGCTGCTGAACTTTGTTAGTAATGTACAAAAATGCTTATGTAAATCTCAATTTTTCAATGTTTAAAATGACTAAATACTATTTTAAAAATTTTAATGTATGAAATAAGCTTTTCACAGTTGCTATGATGGTGAACATTTTATAAATCATAATAAATGTTCTACATTGAAAAATATTAAATAAAATAAAAATATTTTTAGCAATGTCCTCCCTTGGCTTTTATTTTATGTCAAGAGGCCTACATACATAGATATACAATAGTCTTTGAACAAGTAACTTAATTCCTCAATCCTTCAGTTTTCAGCTGAAGCAGGTGTGATTGGGAAAGCCCCAGAATGATTTGTTGGGTCCTCCAATCCATTTACAGAGAATAAAGTGTACAGAATTTGATTAGAGTGGTGTACCTCCCAGGAACCTTGATTTCTTGCGAAGGGAAGTCAATACTAGTCTTATTAAGAAGATGCAATAAATTCCTCTCATTGGCAACTGAGAGTGAGGGAGGATGGGCTCTTGTGGAATGAACTTCTCTCCATGGTCTTCAGTTCTTTTCTCTTTGTGCCATTCCCCCATTGTCACAGGCCTTTTCTTTTTTTATTACACTTCTATCAAGAAAAAGGGGAAGAGACTTTTCCCCATTTTTAGGCAGAAAGGCACATGGAAAGAAATATTGGATTGAAGGCAGTCTGAGAAGATGGTTGAGTAGGTCAGAAATTTTGAGACTCTACAGATTTCTTCTATAGAGAGAAAATTGCTATGAAATGAATATAAAAATTAGAACAAAAGGTTTGGCAATTGTCAATGTTGTAAAATTAACAATGCATATATCTGGTAAATAAAAACTATTAAAATAAAAAAATTCAAAATGAAAAAAATGAAATGAATATATAGCAGCAAAAATAAAAGCAGATATGTTCATTGGACAATTTGAGAAGATCTTGGAGACACTCCAAGGACTGAGGTTTAGGCGTTCACCTCAAGTTCCACAACATTAATGGCCTCAAGAACTTTCACCTCACAAACTTTCACCTCAGAAATTTCTATCTATAGAACAGTAGGCAGCTGAATGAGGGAAAAAGGACACATGCTGTTTCAAGAATCCAAGGCTGGTGATTAGCACCAGATGTGATTTTGAGCTGAGGCTGTGGGGAGAAGTGAGGACATACCCAGTGAGTGTGGCACCATAGGGAACTAAAATATTTTTGGGATAATGTGGTTAAGTCACCTAAATGTGACTTAAGGGAGGAAAAGAGCAAAGTTAGTTATAAAATGTATATCTTCAATTACATTAAATTATAAAGCTTTTGTATAAGTAAAACAAATGTAGCTAAAATCAGAAGGAAAGCAGAAAATAGGAGGGGGGAAATTTTATAAGCAGTTTACAAGAAAAAGGTCTCATATCTAAAATAGATAAAGAATCTTATCAAATCTATAAGAATATGAGTCATTCTCCATAAACGGTCAAGGAATATGAACAGTTTTCCAATTAAGAAATCAAAACAATTTACAGTCACATAAAAATGCACTGTCATTATTGATTAGAAAAATGCAAATTAAAGTAACCTTGAGATATCATCTTACACCTATTAGACTGACTAAAATGATAGAAAATGAAAATGACAAATGTTAGAGGGGATATGGAAAAATTGATAGAATTGTGAACAGATCCAAACATTTGAGAGAGTAATATGCAATTAAGCCTGAAGAGTTATTAAACAATGTACTTTTAACTCAGCAATATCATCACTAGGTCTATTTCCAAAAATATTTACCAAAAAATGAAAAAAAGCCTATATACTCTAAAATGTTTCCAACAGTTCTCTTTGTGGTGACAAATAACTGGAAATTACAGTGATACCAATCAATTGAAGAATGGCTGAATAAATTGTAGTATATGATTGTGATGGAATACTACTATATCATAACAAATGATGACTTCAATGAATTTAGAAAAACATGAGTAAATGCATGAAATAATGAAGAGCAAAATGAACAGAACCAAAAGAACACTGTGGATTGTACACCAATATTGTTTAAAGAATGACTTTGAGTGAATAAACTATTTATATCTATCATAAATGCTCCAAAAAACTATAAATGGCATATGAAGAAAAAACATTATTTTTAACTAGAGAAAGAATTGAAAAATAGAAATATATGTAATGTAATTTTACATATGTATACCTATTTGTGCCTAAAGGTTAAAGATTGTCATGTAAATTTCTTTTTTTTTCCCTCCTTTCCCACCTGCCCTACATAATCTTGTTATATATTTGAAAGGAATAGCAAGTATATATATATATATATATATATATATATATATATATATATATATATATATATGCATATATATTTAATTTTATGCTTATTTTAAAAAAAACAGGATAGAAAAAAAAGTTTGAAAAGGAAAATAAAATAATATAAAACAAAATAAAACATTGTCATTCACCAAGCAGAACATCAGGGAGGTTTCAAAATGTATAACAATAAATTTCCAGTTTAAGAAAGGACATATAATAGTAAAGGAAATTATATTCATGAGTGTCCATCTTTTCTTTCCTTCCTTGTTGGTCTTTTGTTCTCTGCTGTGTACTTTTAAAATTTTATTCTTTTTTTTTTCCCTTTCATCTTCACTTTCACTTCCCTCAAGCAGGTTATAGTTAAGCACAGATATATTTAATAGATAAATACATACACACATGTATATACATACACACATGTATATGCATACACATATACACGCACACATATATGTACATTCATATCAATCCACAAATCCCTATATATACACACACAAACATAGAGCGACATACACATATCCCATAGGCTCAGACACACACACACACAGACACACACATATATATATATATATATATATATATATGCATATTTACCCATATGTAATCATGCATCTAACATAATATTAGTAAAGCTGACATATAATGTAAATTTCTCTCGATTGAATCTTTAAATATAACTGTCTAAGATCAGTGATTACTAACTGTACTTTTTTCTAATAAATTCAATTTTTGATCCTTGTAATAATTACACACATGCACACACACACACACACACACACACACACACACACACACATATATATATATATATAATTTTTTCTTTCTTATTCCTGCTAATTCTTCTACTTTAATTCTGTTCCTTAATTTCCCTTACTTAATCTCCCCCTACCCATGGATCCCTGCTTTGTCTTTCCCCCCCCCCCACTCTTTGTTTCTCCTTCTCCCTAAACTTTCCCCCTTATTTCTTTATAGATTTTGGAAAGTGCCATACTCTTCAAAGTATATATCTAGTGTTGCCTATTTAACCCATTCCTGATGTGAGTAGATTTTCAGAACTACAAGCCCTCCTCCCCCTTCTTATGCCTCTCTATCTATTCTTCTTCTGCACCTCATTTGTATAAATCTTTCTTTTGAGCTACCCAATCACTGATGTCAATATTAAACATATGGTATACATTTGCATATAAAAACATAAACAATTAATTCCTTGAACTTGATCTTTGATATTGGCTTTTTTTTTTCTTTTTTAAAATTAATTTTATAATTATAACTTTTTTTGACAATACATATGCATGGGTAATTTTTTACAACATTATCCCTTGCACTGCCTTCTGTTCCGAATTTTCCCCTCCTTTCCTCCACCCCCTTCCCTAGATGGCAGGCATTCCCATACATGTTAAATATGTTATAGTATATCCCAGATACAATATATGTGTGCAGAACTGAATTTTTTGTTGCACAGGAAGAATTGGATTCAGAAGGTAAAAATAATCTGGGAAGAAAAACAAAAGTGCAAACAGTTTACACTCATTTCCCAGTGTTCCTTCTCTGGGAGTAGCTGATTCTGTCCATCATTGATCAATTGGATCTGAATTAGATCTTCTCTTTGTTGAAGATATTCACTTCCATCAGAATACATCCTCATACAGTATTGTTGTTGAAGTGTATAATGATCTTCTGCTTCTGCCCATTTCACTCAGCATCAGTTCATATAAGTCTCTCAAAATCTCTCTGTATTCTTCTTGCTGGTCATTTCTTACAGAACAATAATATTCCATAACATTCATATACCATAATTTACCCAACCATTCTCCAATTGATGGGCAATATTGGCTTTTATATGTTTAATTTCCTATTGAATTTGGGTTTGGTTGAAAGAAAGTTCTGAAAATTTGCAAGTTTCTTGAATGCCCTTTTTATAGTCAATATTATGGATAATTTTGCTGGATATGATAGTTTTGGCCTTATGCCTAGTTCTTTTGATTGCTGGTAGATATGATTTCAGGAACTTTGATCTTTTATTGTGACTGCTGATAAGTCCGGTACAATTCTAACTGTAACTCCAGTTACAATTTTCCTGTTTTTTGCAAATTTTTCTCTTTGATCTGGGAGTTTGAAAATTTGGCAATAATATTCCTATGTGTTTTCCACAAAGGATCTCTTTGAGATGGTGATCTGTGGCCTTTTTCTATTTCTTCTTTACCCTCCTGTTTTATCATTCCAGGACAATTTTCTTGGATTATTTTTTGTATTATTGTGTCAAGGTTCTGTTTTTGGTCATAGCTTTCTGAAAGTCCAGTTATTCTTATATTTTCTCTTTTTGGTTTGCTCTCCAGGTCTATTATTTTTCTGATAAGATGTTTCACCTTCTGTTCTTTTTTTTTTTTTTTTAATTTTTACATTCTGTTATGTTATTTCTTGGTCTCTTAAAGCTTCCCTGGTTTCCCTTTGCCCAATTCTAATTTTCAAAAAGTTATTTTTTGTTTTTAAGACTTTATCTCCTTGCCTCCACATTAAAAGATAGAAGGGCCTGGAACCTGATATTCCGTAAGGCAAAAGATCAAGGACTGCAACCAAGAATGAACTACCCAGCTAAGTTTAGCATCTTTTTCCATGGAAGAAGATGGTCATTCAATGAAACAGAGGAATTCTATATGTTTCTAAGAAAAAAACCAGACTTAAACAAAAAATTTGATCTACATCCACAAGACTGAAGAGAAACAGAAAAAGGTACACAGAACCCTTGAGAACTGTAACTTTGTTGTGGGTATATAAAAAATACTCAAGGATAATTTGATTTTACTGATATAAAAGAAAAAAAGGGGGGTGTGGTAAAGGGAAGGAGGTCGGTTCAGAAAAAGGGGAAGGAGTGATAAAAAGAGGGAAACTACATCCCAGGAAGAGACATAGAAAATACACCATATCTGAGGGAACTTAGTGAGGGGGAGAATCATTGTGTGAATCTTACTCTCATCAGAAGAGGCTCAAAGAGTAAATAATTAACATATTTGTTTTTCAGAGAATTTTCTCTCACCTCATTAAAAGGGGGGAGAGGAAAAGGGGAAAGGAAAAGGAGAATAAGTGAAGGGACTTGGAGGGAGGGGGGAGGGATCCTAAAAAAAAAAAAAAAAAAAAAGAGGGAGGGTTGCGCGTCACAAGGGGGGTTTGTAAATTAAATATCGGGGAGGGGGATCAGGGGGGTCAAGGGAAAAAAGTATAATCTGGGGATAATACGATGGCAGGAAATACAGAATTAGTAATTTTAACTGTAAATGTAAATGGGATGAACGATCCCATCAAACGGAGACGGATAGCAGATTGGATCAAAAAGCAGAACCCTACAATATGTTGTCTACAGGAAACACACTTAAAGCAGGGAGATACATACAGAGTAAAGGTAAAAGGTTGGAACAGAGCTTATTATGCTTCAGGTAAAGCCAAAAAAGCAGGGGTAGCTATCCTTATCTCAGATCAAGCAAAAGCAGAAGTAGATCTCGTTAAAAAAGATAAGGAAGGAAACTATATCCTGCTGAAAGGTAGCATAAATAATGAAGCCATATCAATACTAAACATATATGCACCAAGTGGTATAGCATCTAACTTTCTAAAGGAAAAGTTAAGAGAACTGCAAGAAGAAATAGACAGTAAAACTATAATAGTGGGAGATCTCAACCTAGCACTCTCAGATTTAGACAAATCAAACCACAAAACAAACAAGAAAGAAATTAAAAAAGTAAATAGAACATTAGAAAAACTAGGTATGATAGACCTTTGGAGAAAACTGAATGGCAATAGGAAGGAATATACTTTCTTCTCAGCAGTTCATGGATCCTATACAAAAATTGACCATATATTAGGACATAAAGATCTCAAAATTAAATGTAGGAAGGCAGAAATAATAAATGCCTTCTTCTCAGATCACAATGCAATAAAAGCTACATTCAGTAAAAAGTTAGGGGTAAATAGACCAAAAAGTAATTGGAAACTGAATAATCTCATCTTAAAGAATGACTGGGTGAAAGAGCAAATTATAGAAACAATTAACAATTTCACCCAAGATAATGATAATGATGAGACATCATATCAAAATCTTTGGGATGCAGCTAAAGCAGTAATAAGGGGAAATTTTATATCTTTAGAGGCTTATTTGAAGAAAATTGAGAAAGAGAAGATTAACGAATTGGGCTTACAACTTAAAAGGCTAGAAAAAGACCAAATTATAAACCCCCAACCAAAAATTAAACTCGAAATACAAAAATTAAAAGGAGAAATCAATAAAATTGAAAGTAAAAAAACTATTGAATTAATAAATAAAACCAAGAGTTGGTTTTATGAAAAAGCCAATAAAATAGATAAACCTTTGGTAAATTTGATCAAAAAAAAGAAAGAGGAAAATCAAATTGATAGTCTTACAAATGAAAAGGGGGATCTTTCCACCAATGAAGAGGAAATTAGAGAAATAATAAGGAGTTACTTTGCCCAACTTTATGCCAATAAATTTGATAACTTAAGTGAAATGGATGACTTTCTCCAAAAATATAGGCTCCCTAGATTAACAGAGGAGGAGATAAATTGCTTAAATAGTCCCATTTCAGAAAAAGAAATAGAACAAGCTATTAATCAACTCCCCAGGAAAAAATCCCCAGGGCCAGATGGATTCACATGTGAATTCTACCAAACATTTAAAGAACAATTAGCCCCAATGTTATATAAATTATTTGAAAAAATAGGGGATGAAGGAGTCCTACCAAACTCCTTTTATGACACAGACATGGTACTGATACCTAAACCTGGTAGATCGAAAACTGAGAAAGAAAATTATAGACCAATCTCCTTAATGAATATTGATGCTAAAATCTTAAATAAGATATTAGCAAAAAGACTTCAGAAAATCATCTCCAAGATAATACACTATGATCAAGTAGGATTTATTCCAGGAATGCAGGGCTGGTTTAATATTAGGAAAACTATTAATATAATTGACCATATTAATAATCAAATTAATAAGAACCATATGATCATCTCAATAGATGCAGAAAAAGCATTTGACAAAATCCAACATCCATTCCTACTAAAAACTCTTGAGAGTATAGGAATAAATGGATTATTCCTTAGAATAATCAGGAGTATATATTTAAGACCGTCAGTAAGCATAATATGCAATAGAAATAAACTGCAACCTTTCCCAGTAAGATCAGGAGTGAAACAAGGTTGCCCACTATCACCATTACTATTCAATATAGTACTAGAAACGCTAGCCTCGGCAATAAGAGCCGAGAAAGAGATTCAAGGAATTAGAGTAGGAAATGAGGAAATTAAACTATCACTTTTTGCAGATGACATGATGGTATACTTAGAGAACCCCAAAGACTCTGCTAAAAAACTACTAGAAATAATTCAAAATTTCAGCAAAGTGGCAGGATACAAAATAAATCCACATAAATCCTCGGCATTTTTATATATCACTAACAAAATGCAACAGCAAGAGATACAAAGAGAAATTCCATTCCAAACAAATGTTGATAGTATAAAATATTTGGGAATCCATCTACCAAAGAAAAGTCAGGAATTATATGAGAAAAATTACAAAACACTTGCCACAAAAATAAAATCAGATTTAAATAATTGGAAAGACATTCAGTGCTCTTGGATAGGCCGAGCGAATATAATAAAGATGACAATACTCCCCAAACTAATCTATTTATTTAGTGCTATACCAATCAGACTCCCAAGAAACTATTTTAATGACCTAGAAAAAATAACAACAAAATTCATATGGAAGAATAAAAGGTCAAGAATTGCAAGGGAACTAATGAAAAAAAACTCAGAGGAAGGTGGTCTAAGTGTACCTGATCTAAAGCTATATTATATAGCAGCAGTCACCAAAACCATTTGGTATTGGCTACGAAATAGACCGGTAGATCAGTGGAACAGATTAGATACAAAGGACAAAAAAGGGTACATCTATAGCAATCTAATCTTTGACAAACCCAAAGATTCCAACATTAGGGATAAAAATTCATTATTCGGAAAAAACTGTTGGGAAAACTGGAAATTAGTATGGCAGAAATTAGATATGGATCCACACTTAACACCATATACCAAGATAAGATCAAAATGGGTACATGATTTAGGCATAAAGAGGGAGATAATAAATAGATTAGAGGAACAGAGGATAATCTACCTCTCAGACTTGTGGAGGAGGAAGGAATTTATGACCAGAGGAGAACTAGAGATCATTATTGATCACAAAATAGAAGATTTTGATTACATCAAACTAAAAAGTTTCTGTACAAATAATACTAATGCAAACAAGATTAGAAGGGAAGTAACAAATTGGGAAAATATTTTTAAAAACAAAGGTTCTGACAAAGGTCTCATTTCCAAAATATATAGAGAACTGACCATAATTTATAAGAAACCGAACCATTCTCCAATTGATAAATGGTCAAAGGATATGAACAGACAATTCTCAGAGGAAGAAATTGAAACTATATCCACTCACATGAAAGAGTGTTCCAAATCACTACTGATCAGAGAAATGCAAATTAAGACCACTCTGAGATACCACTACACACCTGTCAGATTGGCTAAGATGACAGGAACAAATAATGACAAATGTTGGAGGGGATGTGGGGAAACTGGGACACTAATACATTGCTGGTGGAGTTGTGAAAGAATCCAGCCATTCTGGAGAGCAATTTGGAATTATGCCCAAAAAGTTATCAAACTGTGCATACCCTTTGACCCAGCAGCGCTACTACTGGGATTATATCCCAAAGAAATACTAAAGAGCGGAAAGAGACATATATGTGCCAAAATGTTTGTGGCAGCTCTTTTTGTTGTAGCTAGAAACTGGAGGATGAATGGATGTCCATCAGTTGGAGAATGGTTGGGTAAATTGTGGTATATGAAGGTTATGGAATATTATTGCTCGGTAAGAAATGACCAGCAGGAGGAATATAGAGAGGCCTGGAGAGACTTAAATCAACTGATGCTGAGTGAAATGAGCAGAACCAGAAGATCACTGTACACTTCAACAACAATACTGTATGAGGATGTATTCTGATGGAAGTGGAAATCTTCAACATAAAGAAGATCCAACTCACTTCCAGTTGATCAATGATGGACAGAGGTAGCTGCACCCAGAGAAGAAACACTGGGAGGGGAATGAAAATTGTTAGCACTAATATCTGTCTGCCCAGGTTGCATGTACCTTCGGATTCTAATGTTTATTGTGCAACAAGAAAGTGATATTCGCACACATGTATTGTACCTAGACTATATTGTAACACATGTAAAATGTATGGTATTGCCTGTCGTCGGGGGGAGGGAATAGAGGGAGGGGGGGTAAATTGGAAAAATGAATACAAGGGATAATATTATAAAATATATATATATATATATATATAAAAATAATAATAATAATAAAAAATATAAAAAAAAAAAAAAAAAAAAAAAGACTTTATCTCCTTTTCCAGTTGAATAGCTTTTTTTCCCCATAATCTTCTTCTTTTTCTTGGATGGGTTTTTCCCAGTTTCTCTTCAATGTTCTTCATTTGATTTTTAAATTCCTTTTTGAGTTCTTCTATACATTCTCTCTGGGAAGGTAGCTGTTTAATGTTACTCTTTGGGATAGAAGAAGCTTTTTTTTTTTTTTTTTTTTTTAACATTTCATTTTCCTCCTTTGAAGATGAACCGCCCCCCCTTCTCTATTCCCATAGTAACTTTCTGTGGTTGGGTTCTTTCTTCTTTGCTGGTTCACAAATAGAGGTTATGCCAGCAGTAAGTGACTGAGGCCACATTAAACTGTCTTTCTAATTTCAGACCCATGACTTTATCCACTATGCTACATGGCTTCCTGACTACTAAATACAATGTTCTAGCTCCTGAATGAATTGATAAGGTTTGGCTTCAAGAAACCATGCTGTAAGTAATCATATCAAATTATGGGATTGGGGGATGGGCCTATAGCTTCACTTCAATTATCCCCTGTGGTCTGGAACCCTAAACCAAAAGCTCCCCCCTCCTGCACATGCCCATAACCAGCAGTGTCCCTGATCCATTGTTTCTGCACTCACTGGATGTCCTGGTTCTTTCTCACCTAGGGCTATATCTCTACAGCACAACTGGGCCTGGTGTTTCTAATCAGCCAAGGGTCCCTCCATCTTCCTGGACTCAGACCCCCAGCTCCTCATGCAGTCCAGAAGGTGAAAGTTTCTGTGGTTCCTGCTGAGGTTCCAGCCAAAAAGGTAGCCCCAAGCATCCCCACTTGTTGTTTCTCTGGAGCTATGTTCTATGGAGGTGTTTGCACCTCACATTGGTTAATTATCTGGCTTAGGGTCTTTGGATTTTCTTGGGTTGTCCTAGGAGAACCCCTGTTCTGCCTTGTCTTCTTGATTTTTAACCTATCTATGTTTGCCCAGAGGCACAAATCTGTTCTGTTAGTGGGAGATATTTAGAGAACTTGAAATTTACTGACATACTCTGCTATTTTCCCAGAAACTTCCTCACAATCATTTTTTAAATACACTACATTATGGAAATTCTTGTTTTATTCCATAAATTAAAAAGAAAATAAAAAGAAACACATGGCTATGGGAAGCATGGATTCACACACAGTTTAAGATGGAAAGTACTTAGGTATTATAGTTTCTTGCACATATGTCTTCCTTTTCATTTCCTTTTCTCAGAATATGTTAGGTACTAAGAGATTTGAACAATGGTCATTTCCAACCTCAGTGGTGATCTCCTGGGTCAATAACTATTGAGTTTGGGATCTGAGCACTAGCTGAATAAAAAAAGGATGTTTTCATGACAACACTTTTCCCTGACAAAAGAAAACTACTAAAACCATAGGAGGGAAACAGGAGGCTTGGAGGTAGGATTAGAAGCTCTAGATCTTATAATTTACTAATATAGTAAATATCAGAGGTCACTGAAATATTTTTTCTATAATATAACATAATTTTTAACCTTCCAGAAATGAAGGTAATGGAATATTTTGAGGTTCTCATATTTATTCAAGAGTTACTTTTTATCCATTTCCAAGATTATTTAGTAGAGAAAATAAATAGCTGTCCTATATCTGACAATGATATTTGGTGATATAGGTTCAGAGTCAACACAGCCTATACAAGTAGATGACAATGAAAGTGACAAAAGAGGAAAGAACAGAGTGGAAAGGTTAAATTAGGTTATGAAAGAGTAAGTAAGAGATAGGTTAATGAACCAAACTGAGGTATGTTGGATTTACATTTTACAGTGTAATCTGAGACTCAGAAAAATTAAGTTATTTGCCTAGTTATACAACTAACTACACTAAGTTTAGTAACCTTTCTGCCAAACTAATCAGGGGATACATATTCAAGATAATACTCAACTCATCTTTTCCCAGATCTTTCAGTATGCCTACTTACATTTTGAAATGGAAAATATTCTTATAATATTATAAAGTGATTTGAAATCCTTCACTAAACTATGGAAAATATACTAGTCTTTATTCCCCTTCCCCCCCAAAAAATGCACTCAAAGATAGTGCAACAGGCAACGAAGAGAATACCAAATGCATAAGTATTAACAAAAAAACAAGAATATATGAATGAAAAAAATCATAAAGTGTTTACTATGTGCTCATTCTATGCAAAATGTTAAAAATACAAGTAGAAAAGTAAGATAGGCTTTGCTCTCATAAAACACATTCTAATGGCAGGAAGAGATAACACTCTTAGGTTTTATTTGTGATTCATATGGAAATGTCCCATTATCTTAAAAATGCATGGAAAAATCAAATGGCAATACCTTTTTAAGGTAATTTACACTGATAAATCATATCACTTATTAATGTTGTGTCATTTGACAAAGGTAAGAACTTTGGTACAAGAATTTTCTTTTCTGGATATTCATGTGCCAATAGGACCCGAAGGAGCAGTTATCAGGTTGCATCTTAATAAGTGTTACTTATCTGGATGATAAGATCATTGGGGTTTGATGTTAGAAGCACTGTTATTACCAAATTTCATAGGCTAGGTCTTGAGCTGTCAGCAAAGAGAGGTTGGTTAAGGTGGTAGTAGGATAGTGATGGCTTCACTTACCAAGAACAAATACATCTTCCTATATACCAGTTCTTATACCACTGTAGATATTCAAAATGAATAAAATAAGTAAAAAACAAACAAGCACAAAAATAAACACAAAACATTAGTTAAAAATCAATTCTGTTCCTATTACCACAAATTAGTTATAAGAACTCAAGATCATAATTCATTTTTTCAAAATCTCAGTTACCTTAACTATAAAATGGAAATCACATTGTACCTGACTCATTTTACATGTTTATTATAGAGAGAGACAATGAGACACTATATGTGAAAGTGCTTTGAAAAGTTGGAAGCCAAATACCAGGGCAAAGTGTTCTTGATATTTTTTATAGCATACAATAAAACAACCACATATTTTGTGAGTGCAGCTATCATTTGTTGAAGCCAGAACTCCTGATTGTGCTTTTTAAAAATATATTCAATGTCTATTTATCTATTTTTTTCAGAAATGACAGGTCACTTTATGATTACCACCTGCTAAATTGTTCTGTCTGCCACTATTGTTGGCTAGTCTTTGAAAAATTTATTCTACTTTTGTTCAGTGTATTTTGAAAATGTTTCTGCTATTCCCTCTCTCCACTCCGATCTCTATCAGGTGAAATAAACTCACTTTGCATCATCAAATTCTCATTACTTGGATCATGATGCTTTGATTGCTCTTGCCACCCATATCCTTTCCAGGATATGCTTCAAGGTTGATGCACTGAAGGTATTTTAGGACTTTACTACTGACAATCTAATCTGGCCATTTTGTGACTGTCTAGCTAATAGATGCTGTTAATGACAGTGTTTATGAAATGGGTGTCACAGGTCCCATATTCACAATGAGATAAAAGTAAAATTTCCATAGACTCAGTTTGGTCTAGGATAAGGTAGAGCAGTTCAAAATTATTCTTAGAGAAAAGGAAGGGAGAAATTGTTGCTATTTTCATTCATTGTTCTTGAAGAGTACCAATGACTTCAAGAGGGTGATGTCTTGATTTGCAAGTGAATTGGATTTAAGTGAGCTGTGCAAAGTCTTCAACCTCACTTTCTCCTCCAATGTCATTGGAGTCCAGTAGCAAGATACAGGTTTAGAATGACAGAAGATAGCCTCAGATATAGTGTGAGACCCTGATCTTTTAAATTTAAGATCTTTCCCAGCTCTCAATTTATCCAAGACAACACACATTAAGTGATCAAAGGCTAGGTAAAAATTGAGGCAAAAGATACCCTGGTTTGACATCACAAAAATATCACCTGGTTTGGATATATAGGGTGTGCAGTAAGGTAGAAGTCCCTCAGAGTTTCTGTCCAGAACAGAAACAATTGGCATTTATACTCACTCTGAAAGAGTATAACACAAACAAAGCAAAAACACTGAGCAAGTAAGGCTTGGACTGGGACTGGGACTGGGACCAGGCTAGTCACTGAGCACTGGAGCACACTTTAAACCTTGAGTTTAAAAGTACAGTCAAAGAGTTTTTTTTTAATCAAAGCCTGATTTACCAGAGCTATACTTCAAGAAATCATAAATGAAATTTACATGAGAAAAACAATTACTTGTCCCAGTTTTTAAAATGATAGAATAAATTAATGGAAAAGTCCTATTAAAAATAATAGAGAGTATAGGAATAAATGGAGTTTTCCTTAAAATAGTCACTAGCATCTATTTAAAACCATCAGTAAGCATCATATGTAATGGGCATAAATTGGAACCATTCCCAATAAGATTAGGAGTGAAACAAGGTTGCCACTATCATCATTACCATTCAAATTGTATTAGAAATGCTAGCTTTGGCAATAAGAGATGAAAAAGAGATTAAAGGAATTAGAATAGGTAATGAGAAAACCAAATTATCACTCTTTGAGGATGATATGATGCTATATATACTTAAGAGAACACCAGAGAATCTACTATAAAGTTATTAGAAATAATTCACAACTTTAGCAAAGTTGTAGGATACAAAATAAATCCACATAAATCATCAGCATTCTTATACATCACTAACAAAAATCCAACATCAAGATATACAATGAGAAATTCCATTTAAAATAATTGTCGATAGTATAAAATATTTGGGAATCTATCTGACAAGGGAAAGTCAGGAACTATATGAGCAAAACTACAAAACACTTTCCACACAAATAAAGTCAGATCTAAACAATTGGAAAAATATTTTGCTCTTGGATAGATGAAACATAATAATGATGACAATATTATCTAAACTAATCTATTTATTTAATGCTATACCAATTAAACTCCCAAGAAACCATTTTATTGACTGAGAAAAAAACAAAATCCATCTGGAAGAACAAAAGATCAAGAATTTCAAGGGAACTAATGAAAAAAAAAATCAAATGAAGGAGACCTAGCTGTACCAGATCTAAAACTATATTATAAAGCAGTGGTTATTAAAACCATTTGATACTGGCTAAGAAATAGACTAGTTGATCACTGGAATAGGTTAAGTTCACAGGACAAAATAGTCAACAACTTTAATAATCAAGTGTGTGACAAACCCAAAGACCCCAGCTTTTGGGATAAGAATTCATTGTTTGACAAAAACTGCTGGGAAAATTGGAAACTAGTATGGCAGAAAGTAGGCATTGACCCACACTTAACACCATATACCAAGATAAGATCAAAATGAGTTCATGATCTAGACACAAAGAATAAGATTATAAATAAATTAGAAGAATATAAGATAGTTTACCTCTCAGACCTGTGAAAGAGGAAGGAATTTATAACCAAAGAAGAACTATAAATCATTATCGATCATAAAATAGAAAATTTTGCTTATATTAAGTTTAAAAGTTTTTGTACAAACAAAACCAATGCAAAAAAGATTAGAAGGGAAGCAATAAATGGGAAAACATTTTTACATGCAAAGATAAGGCCTTGTTTCCAAAATATATAGAGAATTGATTCAATTTATAAGAAATCAAGCCATTCTCCAACTAATAAATGGTCAAAGGATATGAATAGACAATTCTCACATGAAGAAATTGAAACTATTTCTAGTCATATGAAAAGATGTTCCAAATCATTATTGATCAGATAAATGCAAATTAAGACAACTCTGAGATACCACTACACACCTGTCAGATTGGCTAAAATGACAGGAAAAGATAATGATGAATATTGGAGGGGATATGGCAAAACTGTGACACTGATACATTATTGCTGGAATTGTGAATGAATCCAACCATTCTGGAGAGCAACTTGAAACTATGCTCAAAAAATTATCAAATTGTGCATACTCTTTGATCCAGCAGTGTTTCTACCAGGCTTATATCCCAAAGATATATTAAAGAAGGGAAAGGGACCTGTATGTGCAAAAATGTTTATGGCAGCCCTTTTTGTAGTGGCTAGAAACTGAAAATTGAATGAATGACCATCAATTGGAGAATGGCTGAATAAATTATGGTATATGAATGTTATGGAATATTATTGTTCTGTAAGAAATGAGCAGCAGGATTAGTTTAGAGAAGCTTGGAGAGACTTACATGAACCCATGCTAAGTGAAATGAGCAGAACCAAGAGATCATTGTACATGACAACAACAGTATTATAAGATGATCAACTCTGTAGGATAGGGCCCTCTTCAACAATGAGATGATTTAAACTAGTTCCAATTGTTCAGTAATGAAGAGAATCAGCTATACCCAGAGAGAGAACTATGGGAAATGAGTGTAGACTACAACATAACAGTTCCAGTATTTCTGTTATTGTTTTATTGCATTTTTTGTTTTCCTTCTCAGGTTTTTTTCTTTCTAGATCTGATTTTTCTCATGCAGCAAGATAATTGTATAAATATGTACACATACATTGTATTTAACATATACTTTAATATATTTAACATGTGTTGAACTACCTGCCATCTAGGGGAGGGGGTGAGGGGGAAAAGGAGAAAAATTGGAACAGAAGGTTTTGCAAGAGTCAGTGTTGAAAAATTACCCATGCATATGTTTTGTAAATTAAAAAAAAATTAAAGACCAATTAGTGGAAAAGAAAAAAAAATCTAGCCTCCAAATCCCAAAGTATATTGGGAAGTATAAATGATGAAATCCATGTTCTTTTGGACAAAGTATCCACTTATAAAACTATGACTCCTTATGTGAAAAAAGAGAGAAGAGTAAAAGGAAAGATAAGGGTACTTCAAAGATTCATTAATTAAACAAAAAATACTTCTGGTTTTTGTTTAAATGAACTCCTCTAGTCACAATTTCCTGAAAGGGGCTGGAATTGGAGCTTGATGCAATCTCTAGTGGGAAAGCTTGACAGTACTTAATATCATCCACACTGAAAGTAATAAATGTTATCTCTCTTTTGTATCATGAATATGAATGACTCTTTGAAGGCTAAATGCAACCTAAGAATTTATGTGAGAAATGAGGCATGAAACATTTTTGAAAATATATTAGCCCAGAGTCTGTATTACTGCATATTTTATATCCTTTTCAATATGCTACAAATGGTTTGAGCCATCAACTGAATGCTGCCAAAGAAGAACAAACAAAAACAGGATACAAAAATAAATGCTGAGAATAAAGTTTCCATAAGATAGTCTTTATGTTAGACTATAATGATGGCAGTACTAGTCATACTACTCAGTTTCAAATTGTTACTGTCAGCACATTCACTATAAACTTTTTTTTTCTTTTTGTGAAGATGTTAATGTTATATCAAGTCTTCAGAATCTTTATGGAGCAAAGTGAATTTCAGGGAAAGCATTTTATTTCCTCTCACCTCTATCATCCCTATACCCACTCTTGACATTCCTTAATCTCTCCCTCCTCTTTAGATGCCTTGAGAAGTGCCATGTTACACTATATACTTTGTATGAGCACTACAATTACTGGCTTAACCCTCCATTCCAAAAATCATGTTAAGGTTCAATATATATTTCATAAGTGTGATGCTGTAGTGATAATGCTTTTGAATATATGCTCTTCTTTTCTATCAGCTATTAGTAAAATGGTAGGTGATAAGTAAAACTCAAAAATATTGTTTAAGAAATATTTTTAGGGGCAGCTAAATGGCACAATGGATAGAGCATCAGCTCTGAAGTCAGGAGGACCTGAGTTCAAATCTGACCTCAGACACATAATACTTTCTAGTTGTGTGACCCTGGGCAATTCAATTAACCTCAATTGTCTCAAGAAAAAAAATATGAGAATTGACTACTTCTTAGTACTATGTATGGGGATTCTTGTTAGGATTATAAGGTGATTACTCAGGTTGTCTAAACAATTCTCTAGCTCAGAATTCACACCTTTGGTTAGGCCTTTGAAAGGAGTTTGCACCTTTGGACTTGAGGGGGAGAGGGGGTGTTTACATGTTTAAAGGAGTTTGCACCTTTAAGAGGAGCAAGTTTATTGGTTGAAGTATTTTTCCACAAGCCCTTGAGTTCTCACAGGCCCATTCTCTGGGAGCATAAAAGAGGAATGTAGTTGGCCAAGGAAGCAGTCTAGACTGGAAGATTGAGTTTAGACGGCAGTCTGGAAGGAGAGAGCCTGGACTGAGGAAGGACAAGAAGCTGGAGGAGATTCAGAGCCAGGGTTCAGGAAGAAGAAGAGGCTGGCTGGAGGCTCTAGAAACCTCCCAAGAAACATGCACACTGAGAAAAACATTGTACAGAAAAGAAACCTCCTCCCAGAGAAGGATTATAATTGAAGAGATGACAGGACCTTTGCAGATTCTTTTTATAGAGAAATGTACATAGGAATGACAAATTACTCTCCATCATTCTATCATTCCCTAAAACTATCTTGCTTCTTTATGATTATAGATATAGAACTAGAAGGTACATTAATATTCATAGAATTTAACTCTCTCATTGTATCCATAAGAAAATGAAGAACCAGAGAGGTAAAGGAATTTGCCTAAAGTTACAAAAGGAGGAAATACCATAAGTGAAATATAAATATAGGTCGTCTGATTCTAAATTCACTTTCTTTCCATTGCTTCATGCTGAAGCTATTGATAAGAGCCAAAGACTTGGAGTTAAAGTCTTCTTTGAATAATCTCATCACTTCCCAGTAATGATACCTTCTCTTGAAAAGGGACAAAGGGCATTCATCATCAACTTTGTCTCTGTCCTCCAAAAAAGAAAGTTTCTACTCTCTCTACTTCATAATCATATACAAAGAACTTAAATATGAATTTGGCATAACAAATGTGGCATTTCTGAATCAGTTAACTCTTGTTTTAAACAAGTGCTTTCTGTTAAAGCAAGAAATTTTCAAATCAGAGCATTGGAATTAGTTTTCCAGTAGCCTATACCTCCTCAAATTCTCCACTCGTCAATTTTTTAAAAAGCAACACCAATCAATATTATATCATCTAAGATATTAAAATAATAATTAATCAAATGTAAAACATAAATAATCCTTAAAGAATAAAAAAAATTGTGAATTAAAATTTGCCCTCTAATCTAGAAAGGGAAAGGATACAAATATTTCTTTGTCTGAAAATACCAAAAAGGCAGCAATTACTTATTGCTCACATATCCTCTTTTTAGAATATTGTACTGGTCATTAAAATTGGAGGGAGCAGTAATACCCAGAGTTCCAGCAATATTTCTACACCAACCCTACCCTTTAAAATGATATCAAGATTAGAAAACTAGCATACAGACAAAAGAAGAAAATTATACTCATTCCTTGTAGGAAAAGAGACAGTACATCTATCTTGTCACAAGAGAAAACTCTAGTTACACATCTTATATTTTCAAAAGATCTATGCTGAAGGATATCATTTAAACTAAGAAGCAAATTTGACTTATCTTTTAGCTGGTTTTATAAGTCATGGGGATCTTATAGGTAAAACAGCATCATATTAAAGAGTGGCATGATACTCTCTTAAATGATGATAATTTTGTTAACATTGAAATGGATTAGATATAAATCCATTCTGCAAATTTTGTTATTGGTTTTAAATAAAATTTATCCAATATTTGGTATCTTTTTAGCATGAAAATTTGCAGGGGAGTTGAGGCTTTTAATGGAGAAAGAGATTGAACAACTTCTGAAATTACTTCTAATAGCTTTTTTAGTAGAATATCTGGGGTTCTCTAAGTATACCATCATATCATCAGCAAAGAGTGATAATTTGGTTTCCTCATTACCTACTCTAAATCCTTTAATCTCTTTCTCAATTCTTATTGCCAAAGCTAGCATTTCTAATATAATATTGAATAGTAATGAGATAGTAGGCAACCTTGCTTCATTCCTGATCTTATTGAAAATGGTTCCAGTTTATCCCCATTACATATGATGCTTATTGATGATTTTAAATAGATGCTACTGATTATTTTACAGAAAAGTCCATTTATTCCTATACTCTCAAGTGTTTTTTAATAGGAATGGATGTTGGATTTTATCAAATGCTTTTTCTGCATCTATTGAGATTATCATATGGTTTTTGTTAATTTGGTTATTGATATGGTCAATTATACTAATAGTTTTCCTACTATTGAACCAGTCCTGCATTCCTGGTATAAATCCTACTTGGTCATGATGTATTATCCTGGGGATTATTTTCTGTAGTCTTTTTGCTAATATTTTATTTGAAATTTTAGCATTAATATTCATTAGGGAGGTTGGTCTGTAATTTTACTTCTCTGCTTTCAACCTACCTGGTTTAGGTTGTCTGTGTCATAAAAGGAATTTGGTAGGACTCCTTCATTTCCTATTTTTTCAAATAGTTTATATAGCATTGGGATTAATTGTTCTTTAAAATTTTGGTAGAAATCACATGTAAATCCATATGGTCCTGGGGATTTTTTTTTTTAGGGAATTGATTAATAGCTTGTTATATATATATATATATATATATATATATATATATATATATATATATATATATATATATATATATATATATATATACACACATATACATATATTGTATGGGACTATTTAAGCAATTTACTTCCTCCTCTGTTAATCTGGCAAGCCTATATTTTTGGAGCTAGTCATCCATTTCACTTAGGTTATCAAATTTATTGGCATAAAGTTGGGCAAAGTAATTCCTTATTATTGCTCTAATTTCCTCTTTATTGGTGGAAAGTTCTCCCTTTTTCATTTTTAAGACTAATAATTTGATTTTCTTCTTTCTTTTTTCTAATCATATCTACCAGATAGATTTTATCTATTTCATTGGTTTTTTCATAAAACCAACTCTTAGTTTTATTTAGCTTTTTAACTTTCACTATTATTAATTTCTCCTTTTAATTTTAGAATTTCAAGTTTAGTGTTTAATTGGGGGTTTTTAATTTGGTCTCTTTCTAGCTTTTTAAGTTGCAATAATAATTTATTAATCTTCTCTTTCTCTATTTTATTCAAGTAAGCCTCTAAAGATATAAAATTTCCCCTTATTACTACTTTGGCTGCATTCCACAAATTTTGATATTATGTTTCATCATTGTCATTATCTTGGGTGAAATTATTAATTGTGTCTATAATTTGCTGTTTCACCCAATCATTCTTTAAGATGAGATTATTTAGTTTCCAATTACTTTTTGGTCTATTTACCTCTAACTTTTTGTTGAATGTAGTCTTTATTGTATCATGATCTGAAAAGAAAGCATGTACTATTTCTGCCGTCTTGCATTTAATTTTGAGGTCTTTATGTCCTATTATATGGTCAATTTTTGTATAGGCTCAATGCACTGTTGAGAAGAAAGTATACTCCTTTCAGGCACCATTCAGTCAATTTCTGGACTTGCTAGAAGACACCTGCTTGGGGTCAAAAATGAACCATATGGGAGGGAGGATTCTGGGAAGATGGAAGAATAAATCAGAAAATTCCAAGTTTTATAGATTTCTCCCACAAACAAAACAAAATTAAACATCTGGGAAAACATTAGACTGGTGACAAACAAATAAGATTGGGACAGAATGGGGGTCCTCTTGGTATAAGCCAAGAAAACCTGAAGCCCCCAAGACCAAGATTTAATTGGGTGTGATATATAACCACCTCCAAGCTAACTCCATAGACACAGCAAATGTGGATTTCTGGGGTAGTTGGATTCAAAGGTAGCCTCAGTCCCAATCACAGGAACTTTCACCTCCTGGACAGCCTAGGGAGTCAGTGGACTATTAAGGAATGGCAGGCCCAGGTGTTACTAAGGTGGGGTCCTGGAGGAGAAGAAAGTAGAAAAGCTTGTGAGTGCAGAAGCAGTGGAGCAGGGAAGCTGCTGGCTGCAAGCACTTGCAGGATGATGAAGTTCTTGCTTTTGGCTTCCCTGCCAGAGGGGAGAACTGAAATGAAGCTAGAAGTATCATCCCCTACATCACAAGATTAAGGTGGGTTACACTAATAAATTCTAATTTTTTAAAAAGTAAAAAGGAGAAAGAACCAAAGCATAACAACTTACTATAGGAGTAGAGAAGACTGGAATTTATCTTCAGAAAGCATTGATGTTAATAAAAGCCTCTTCTACCTGGCTGTCTGACCAGAAAGAATTTATTGGTAAAGGGTGTAGCACCCGCCAAAATTTATAAAGAGTTAAGTGGGGAGAGAATAGGATGAGGGAGTAGAAGCCATGGGCAATGTGCGTAGATTAAGAAATAAAGAGGAAGGAAAAAGATGGGGAGGGGAAAAAGATAAAGGAGGGGTTCATGAGTGGAGGGAGTAATTAAGTAATAGCAAGACAAGTTAAGGAATTGAACTAAAGTAGAAAAGTTAGCAAGAATATGAAATAAGAGATATATACATTCACAAAAGTAAGGATCAGGAATGAATTTATTAGAAAAAAAAGTAGTGCTAGTAATAATTGATCTCAGAAAAAAATTGAAAAATAGAAAGAAAAAAAAAAAGAACCATAGGTATTATTATGAACTGGAACCTCTAGGGTGAATTTGTTCTGATATGCCAAATGGGTCCCAGTTATGTTGATTATTGTTAAAACCACATAGCAATGAAACAACATTTAACACTAACCAGACATTATGGCTATTACATATTTTGCTTTATTTTTTCCTAAAGATTATTTTGAAAGAGCTTTAAGGATGTTTAAAAATTGTTATATTGTGATAAATAATAATAAAGTATAAACCCTATGATATTGAAAAAAGTGAATAAGGGTAATTTGAAGAAACCAGTATTTACATAAGACTTTAAATAGAGTACTGTAAAAGACTATGATAAATAGAAATTTAAGAAAGAAAAACCTATTTCACAAAGGAAAAAATTCTAGATGCCAGATGTTGTCTGTTACTTCATTCTATCATGTGGATGAGTTTTCATTAAGATTATAATATTAAAAGTCTAAATCCACAAGCTTTTCACATTACTAAACTAAAGAGGATTTTCTTTTAAATTAAAAAATCAAAGCAGGTGGTATATAGTATGTTATTTGGAGTTTATCTAGTCTGACTAATGGAAATGTTGGAATCTAATGTTGGAAGGAAACTCAGAGATGGTCTCATTCAATTCCAAATCATGTTCCTTATCTAAAAAATAATGAAGATAGGGTTCAATCTCTGTTTAAACACTTCTAGTAAAGGGGAAATAATTCCTTCCAATTTGGAATAATGCTAATTATTAGAAGATTGGTAATTATGTTCCTATAGGTATTATTTCTTCATCTAAGCATCCCAACTCAATTTGGAATCTTAGGAGAGATTGATAAAGGAGATGCATCCTGCTCCTTCAACCCTTACTTTTTTGTTAATAGCCATATTTAGTGAAACAGTTTCAGTAAATAATCTTGCTGTTGAAAAGTTTCAGACTTCGAAATGATTCATGAGAAGCCTTAATTCTGCATCCTGAGTATAAACAAATAAGATAGGGAGACTTCAAATATGAAGAGTAGGGTTAGTGAAGTGAAATCAATCAGAGAATAAGACAAATAATCATTAATAAAGAGAAAATGTGGTGGAAGGTAAGATATCTTAAAATAGCTTGAATTTCTTTTTAATTTTTTTTGTTTGAAAATAGTATTTTGTTTCCTATAACCTTTTTGAGAGAATACATATTTATTTTATCCAATAAAATATTACAAAAATATTCCTGGACTGACCATACAATAAACTATTGTATTAGTGATTAGTGATTATAATTTATAAGTGATTAATGTGATTATAATGATATATGAAATAAATTAGGAAAAAATGTTTAAAAAGAAATAAATTAAGAAATTCTCACCCATTATTTAACAGAATCATATAGCTGGAAGTAACATTAGTGATTATCTATTTCAATCTTTATTTTACAGATGAGAAAAATTATAGTTTTAAAAGGAAAATGATGGCCATAGTAATATAGCTAGTTAGTAGTAGACTTAGGTCCTGAACCCAAATCTTCTGTCTTCCAAGCCAATGTTCTTTTCATTTAACATGCTGCCTAAATCTATTCATTACTGTATTATTCATTCCTCTATTCCTTCATCCACCCAACAGATATTTTGAATCTCTATTATGTGATAATCAGAAATAGTGCCTTAATTTTTGGATTTTATGACCCATTATGCAATGATTTTCATGCACTTTTATGTCACATGATTTGTATTGCTTATGGAACTCTATAGAGTTTTTATTCTGAAACAGAAAGTGAACATAACTGGTACAAAGGCTTGCTTTCCTCATGGTAATAGGATGGCAATACTTTTAAACCCAGTTATATTTTTGAGATTATAAGAACTTGCTACTAAGAGAACCACATATGATTAGAATAGAATAAAAAGCAATCTCCAATAATCAAATTACATTAATTCATATGTACAAATATATATTTTATATAATATACATATATGTATATAATATTATATAGTGTTTACATAGCATTCAGATCATAGTAGGCACTGAAATGCTTGGTAATTGATTGAAATTGCTCAGGTGAAACCAGTTTCTATGCTGAATGATCTTACAATTTAGCAGAAAGCAAAATGTATATAAAGAAATATAGAGCGATTCAAGTTTAAAATGATGGAGTTTATAGAAGAGTTAAACAATGACAGGATAGAGTCAAGGTTTCTATCTGTGGGAATGAAATGAGGTTCCATAGGAAAGTGTCTGCTGAACTGAGTTTTGTATAGATAGAGATGGGATAGTAGAGAAGTAGGATAAGGGAGGCAACCTACTTCAAGCATGAAGATGAGAGAGGGTATTTGAAAATAATTAGGTACATTAGAGGCAATGCAATGATGGGATCTGAGTTTTTGAGCATGGATAAGATGATCATTCTCATTACAGGAATAAGGAAGTTAAGGAGAAAATGTCAACATTTGGCAGTCAGTCATCCCCAGGGAAATCCTTTGACACCTACCATCCTTACTCTGTCTCACAAATGCCATAAAAGTCAAAGGTGGCATTTTAACGTAATTTTTTTTCAGTAAAGAATTTGATACCAACATTTCAAACCTAACAAAGTACAGTCTTGATTAAAAAATCGTCAGAAGCCATCTTATACTAGTTGTTCCTCTCTAAATGATCTGACCTTGCCCACAGTTCTTTGGTAGTTTTGTTTTTTGGATTACATAAGGACATTACAGACCCAAAAAGAACAGTAATAAATCTTTGTATTTTGCAGCAGCAAAAAAAAACTTAAGCAACTGAAAGGTTAGTTGATTTTTCAAAAATCAAATAGCTTGTATTTTTCAGATACAGGATATGAATTCAGGTCCCCTGACTAGTTTGAGTGAGTTGCCCCTACACCTTGTTTTCTCTAGCTGCAATATTCCTCTGTGTGTGTGTGTGTGTGTGTGTGTGTGTGTGTGTGTGTGTGTGTGTGTGTGTATAGAAAGATATAAAGATAATCTTACTCTGCTTAAATTTGTTGGGGGTAAATACCAGAAGGAAAAAAAATGTTTTGTTTTTTTTTTTTATCATGAAGATCAAATAGGAATGTGTACATAAAGAACTGAATAAATTGACTAAACTGCTAAGCACAGGATACTCATTTCATCACTTGGTAGTTATTTTGCACCAATCAAAATGGCTTCTTAGCCACAAAATTCAGAACTAACCTTGCTGAGAGATTTTACCAGTGGGTACTATTGGTTATAGTACTATTAGAGCAACTATAAGATGTGTCAAAAATTGTGATATTATTTGATAATTAGGAGTTACCTTTAAATCATTGATTCAACCTTTGCGGATTATGGTGTATTTTTTTAAACCCTTTAAGGTGGAGCAATGGCTATAGCTGTAGAAAGAAACACATGGATCATGTGTACCATTGAGGAAGTCCTTATCCACCACCCTCAATTTCCCACTGCCAAACATTTCTTCTACAGCTGAAATTATTCACTCTAGGGAGATCCCAACTGAGTTATGTACAATGGTGAAAGTTATGCATGTGAGAATATGAGAGTAACTACTGCCTATTCCTCAAATATATGTGATGTATGTGTGAATGTAGTATGTGTGTATATATGTAATGTGTGTATACATATATATGGGGTGTGTGTGTGTGTGTGTGTGTGTGTGTGTGTGTGTGTGTGTGTGTGTAAAATTTGACCTGTCACTTCATTTTGGCAAAAATAAATTTCAGGTTTCAATTATCTTGAACATGAAACCATGCAGACCTCATGAGGAGAAAGAAACTACAGTTGTTAATTTAACAAAGTATTTGATCAGATTAATAATTTTAAGATATTAAGTGTGAAGTATTGATTAAATAATTTAACTAAAAAGCTTGTATCTTGATGAAGATGTAGATGATCAAGTATTATTGTTAACCTAATTTTCTTCCTTCAATAACTATTTTACTAATACCTTCATCACTGATGCCCTAACAAAGCCAGAACACAATTTCACTGACATGAAGATAAAGTTTAACAGAGTGTTTGCTATGCCAACCTTAGAATACTCCTCTACTTTTCAAATATCACAAATCAATATGGTTATTACATATTTGTTTTTATGGTCCCTATAAAAACTTCTCTTAGAATTCCTAGAGTACTTATAATCTATTCTTTAGAAATGGTGCTCCATGACATTCTGTTATCTATTCTTCCTTAGCTGTTTGATACCTGACTACAGATTTAAGAGAAAGTCTGTAATCTTCCAAGGAGACTTAGCAGGTGCTTAGAAAATATCTGTATATGAAGAAACCCTCTGAATCAGGAATATTTTGAGATATTTTCTTTCTCTAGTAGGTTTTATAAATATTTATTGATTCATCCACATTCTCTTCCTCAGTGCTAATGATCAGTTATTTTTGCATTTTAGTATGAATGCTTCATATTAAGGCTGTAGCCTGGGTTCACGAAAACAAATCAAGCTGACATCAGCTCTTAAGGACATTGAACCTGTGACCTTGATCTCATTAGTAGAGGGCTATATCTATTAGAAAAGAAAGTATTACTTTTCTTTGAAAATATATTTTAATTTGCTATCGTATTTCATTAATGGATGGTATCTTTTAAAAATTTAATTGATTTTAATAATGCTTTTCATAAATAGGGAGTTTTGAATTGTGAATAAAATATTAGCTTATATGTTTAAACTATTAAATAAAAAGGATACTATACATGAAAATGTACAAGAATGACCATTATAGATTTACTTATTCATTATTATTTACATGTGATGCACTAAACATTAATTAATATAAAATGCAATTTATATAGATTAAAATCTTGAAATGTATGTCAAAAAGAAATTCTGTCTACTTTCCTATTTAGCTTAATAAAATCAGTGATTTTAGATAAAAAATGGTGGTGACAAATAACTTTTGACTAGATTTTCAAAAATGTACATAAAGATGAAAATATAACAAAGAAAAATAATCAAGAAAATTGAAATTAAATCATGATTTTGAGTGAGGGTGGGCAGTGCAAAATCAGTCTCACTTTCTCCTCTGGAGTCAACTAGGTCCTGTGACCAGATATTGATCAGGATGACTAGAGAGGACTCTGGCTGTAGTGAGAAACTTTGACTTTTTTAAGCTAAGGTTTTTTTTAAACAGGTCTCAGTTTGACTGAAACAATCACCCATTCCATGATGAAAGCCAGGTAAGAAGAGATGATTTTTTAGATCACTTGTAGTATGAAATTTATTCATTTAATCATTCAATATTCATGATGTATCTATTTTAAACAATTCATTTGAGCACTATGTAAAATGTTATCTGACAAATAGGATTTGTATATCTGGGTCATGGCTTACAAAAAAAAAGGGTAACAAATTCTTTGTCTTAACCCAATAAAACTAAATAAGAATGTCTTTAGTTTCTTGAAAATGAAGCCAATGGGGTTTTACTAAGAGCATTGAGGTGGGAGAAAAATACTAATCTATATATAGCCACAGTATTAGATATCATGGGGAGTACCTCTAATGTCATTAAGAATAGTACTTAAGTTACCCAAAGGTACACAGGAGAAAAAGTCAAAAAACAAAACAAAACAAAAAAACAAACAAACAAAAAAAAAAAACCAGACAAATTTGATTTCATGGTTAGCACTGAGACATGGTTGGATTAAACTACATATTGAATATGATACTGAATTGGTATTCTTTATTAAAAAAAAAAACCCAAGATAAATAAAAGAAGTGTGGGGTCAGTTACCATTGTATATAAAGGAAACACATTCATTCATAGAAATTCAGAAATCAAAGAGGAAAAACATGGTGTAAAGCATTTCAACAAAGATTAATTGGGGGAGAACCGAAAGGAATTTTATCATCATATGACTAGACAGAGAGAATACTATAGAAGAATCATTCAGGATATAGTAGTTCAGAACTGGAACAGAGAAATGATGGAAGAGTAGTTGTAGAATTCAATTGTCTACCTATTCACCAGAAATCCTCTCTCTTTTTCTCTGCCAAAAAAGAATGGCTAACAACTTCTTGTCTTTTATTATTGATATTATCATATTTTAAAAGGTAGCATGACCAAAAAGAAAGTTATCATACTGGAACTTAAAGGTGTCTTTCATCTTTCAGTGTATGATCCTATGATCTGGTTTCTTCCGTAGGCAGTAATTTGTTCTTGGAGTATGTAAAGGGCTGGACATGATTCTGGCCAGTCTGCTGGTAATTTTAGTTTAAACTGGAATGAGATGAGATGAGATATGTTTAATCTTTTTTTAATAGGTAACACAAAAGAAGGCTATTTAGTAGGAAAGTAGGAAAACAGATGTTGAGCATAATTAGTCTTTTTCATACTATTCAAACTAATGTTTGTGGTCTAAAAACTCAGGTTATATTGTTTAAGATTCAAATCACTAAAAAAATGCTAATGCCCTCGACTTAGTCACCCGAGCTAATCAAAGCACAAGGACAGTTTCAATACTTTTTAAAGGGGGGAGGATGCAGAGTGGGAAGGAATTTAACTTGCACAGGGAGGACAAGTATTAGGATATTTTTTTCTATCACAGGCCAATAGTTCCCTCTTAGTTTCTTACAAAAGTACAGGAAAATGTGTTGCACAAACCTGAAATTTTGATAAGGAAATCTCAGAGATTCAAATGAAATCATTGGTATGATAATAAGAACTAATATTCTACAAGATAAGTTAACCCAGGAGGGAGAGGAAGCTTTCTTTAAAAAAATTAGCTTTTTATTTTCAAAATATATGCAAAGATAGTTTTAAAGCATTCACCCTTGCAAAACCTTGTATTCCAAATTTTTTCTTCCTTCCTTCATCCTACCCCTTCTCCTAGACAGCAAATAATGCAATATATGTTAAAGTGTAATTCTTCTATACATATTTCCACAATTATCATGCTGCCCAAGATAAATTAGATCAAAAAATAAAAAATGAGAAAGAAAACATAAAGCAAACAAATCACAATAAAAAAGGTGAAAATACTATGTTGTGATCCACATTCACTCCTGATAGTCCTCTTTCTAGATGCATATGGCTTTCTCCATCATGTCTATTAGAAATAGCCTGAAGCACATCATTACTGAAAAGAGCCAAATCCATCAGAATTGATCATCACATAATCTTGTTGCTGTGTACAATGTTCTTTTGGTTCTACTCACTTCACTAAGCATCAGTCCATGCAAATCTCTCCAGGTTTTCTGAAATCATCCTGCTGATCCTTGCTTATAGAATAATATAGAACATATACCATAGCTTATTCAGCCATTCCCATTATGCCCATAATCAGTTTCCAGTTCCTTCCCAATACAAAAAGGGCTGCTACAAACATTTTTCACATGTGGTCCTTTTCTCTTTTTTAGGATAAAGGTCCAGTGGAGACACTGGTACATGTACAGTTGGATAGCTCTTTAGGAATAATTCTAAATTAGTCTCCAGAATAGTTGGATAAGTTCACAACTCCACCAGCAATGTATTAGTGTTCCAGTTTTCCCACAACACCTCCAACATTTATCATTATCTTTTGGGAAACTTTCAAGGATAAATTTCTGAAGACACAAAAGTAGAGCATTCCAAAGAGAAGGAAAAATAAGAATTATTTTAAGAAACAAACCAATATGGGGTAAATAAGGGAATTTCTAAGCCAATCTAGAAAGAGCAAGTAACAGAAAATAACTAAGAATATATCTTGAGGAATGTATCTATGTTGAGAGACACATTTGTGAGCTGAATATGAAGGGATAATATCTAAAAAATAAAATTAAAGGATAAGGGAAGAATGTACTGGGTGAAAGGGAAAAGGAGAGATGGGACAACATAAAGTATCTCCCACAAAAGAGACAAGAAAAAATTTTCAAGTGGAAGTTCAAAAGAGGAGTGGAGGAAGAGTGAGTAACCCTGTTACTTAAGTCCTTATCTTTCCTTTTCAGCCTCAACTAATTTGAGAATTAAAGCACAATGCACCATTATTAGAGGAATTGTGGCATAGTGGAAGGAGGGATCAATTTGGAATGAAATAATATTCTGTCACTTACTTTGGGAAAGTTCTTTACCTATCTGAGATTCAATTTACTCACCAGAAAAAAAAAAAAACTAGACTAAATTATCACAAAATTTTTGTTGTTGTTGTTGTTTATTTGTTTGTTTTTCCTGTTCTAAATCTCTAAATATCAAAAACAGAAGGAAGGTCTTTCATTCCAAAGTCAAATCTTAACTTTCAGAAAAATAAATTAATGTGGGTACTTAATGAACAGTGGGCAAATAAGGTCATGGCTTGACTTACCAGTGAAGATCTTTTTGGCTCTCTGCTTTTTATATAAGTATTAGTAAGTGAGTAGTCATTTTCTTTATTATTTTGTTGCTCTGGCACTGGTTCATACAAACTGTCCATAGAGCCTTCCTAAAACAAAAATATTCACAAAGAATAAAGGATTTTATTAATTCATCATCCTACTTATAGATCATATTACATTTATATTGTTCACAGACATGATGTATACTTTCTAAATTCCAAGTTACAATCAGCACAATCCTATGAACTACTTTCCTTACCTATTCTAAGATATAATATGAGTGAATTTTTCATTTTCATGGAAGAATGAGCCCCATCAAAAGTGTAAATTCCAGTGCTCTGAAGGAAAACTTTATTTGATTAAAGAGTCATATTAAATTCAATATTCATATGAGTTCAACAGAGCAAAATTAATGTCTCCTGAAAAATTATATATTACATCAAGTTAGTATAACATAAAATCATCGGAATAAACCTATCCACATTATTGCCAGAGAATGATGCATAATATTACAGCATATGGTTTACAGAATTTAAGCTTCCCATGCCTGAGTTTATTGTCACACCGTGAGACAAGTATTACCATTGACTGTAGAGAAGTCAATTTTCCCCTTTTCTGTAGAGAAGATGTCAGTAGTGTTAGTGTTTATAGGTTGCCCTGCCATCCAAACCAAATTCTATGCATGTCTATGCATTGATAGACATCAATCAATCTCAAGTATTAATTAAGCACCCACTATGTACATTGTATTCTAGAGATACAAGGATAAAAGTTAATTCTTCCTACTCTCAAAGAAATTTTTATTCTTTCATTTTATACAATAGATATGTGTCTATAGTATATACAATAAGATATATAGTGATTTTTGAGAAAGAAGTACCAACAACTATATGGAGATGAAAAAACCTTATGTAGAAAGGAGAATTCAAATTGAGTCTTGAATTAATTTATTGATAACATTTATATAATCCTAAAGCCAGGCACTGTGCTTTATAATTATTACCTCATTTGGACCTCACAACTACTTTGGGAGGGAAGTGCTTTCATTAACCCCATTTTACAGATGAAAAAACTCTGATAGAGATTAAGTGACATGCCCAGAGTCAAACAACTTGTTAGTGTCTGAAGCTTTATTTGATCTCAGTTCTTCCTGATTTCATATGCAATGCATTATCCATCACACCACCTAGCTTCTTCTTGAAACTAAATAGGGATTCTAGTAGGTTCAGATAACTTTTAAAAATCTTGTTGAGTCATTTTTCAATTGTGTCCAACTCTTCATGACCTCATTTGATGGAGTAGTTTGGCATTTCTTTCTCCAGCTCATTTTACAAGTGAGAAAACTAAGGCAAACAGTTAAGTGACTTGGCCAGCATTACATGCCCAGCAAGGATTTGAGGCCAGATTTAAACTTAAGAAAGTAAATCTTCCTAATTCCCGGCCTAGAGTTCTATCTACTCTACCATCTAGTTGTCCTTAAAAGGGCTGAGCATAAATTCCCTTAGATATCATCTCAGGTTACATTAAACTTCTATGGAAGCAACTTCATTAAAAGAGAATAGGGATTTTATTTCAGACACGGGACAAATAATTTAAAAGTAGAAAGATAGGAAATATATTGCCTTGTATAAACAATAGTTCAAAGACTAGTTTAACTGAACTATAAGGAGAGAGAAAGGAAGTAATAGGAAATAAGACTGTAAAGATAGATTGAAGACAGGTTGTAGAGGAAGTCACATAGCAAACTGAGGTCTTAATATTTTACCTTAAAACTAATAGTTACTGGAATTTATTGAATAGGGAAAGTGACATGGTCAGTCTGAAGCTTTAGGAAAATCATCCTGCCAGCTGTGTGAAGGATGCATCAGAGTGAGGAGGCAATAAAAACAATTTAAAGTCCTAATGAGAAATGATTAATAAAAAAAGAAAGCAGAATAAGATAGGAAATGATGTGTTCCCCATTACTCTTTTCTCTTCCCCTCAGACTCAGATATACATACATGACTTAAAGTAACTTCTTAAATTATAGGGCAATAGCAAAATTAAAAGTTGGGTAAAGCAATCATCCATCCTAAGAAAACTTGGGAAGATATTAGGAAAGCACTGGGTTTCTCGGGTGATTGTCTTTCTGAGGCAGATAAGCCACAAGCCCCTTAAGGACCTTTGGGAACTTTTGCCTCACAGGCAATATGAGGGTAGGCTGTCTAATCAAGGAAGACTGAAGAGGGAATGGAATGGCCCTCTGCTGGTACTAGACCAGAGGTCAATCATGTTGACCAAACAAAATCTCAGACTGTGGCTGTGGGCAAGGAGAGTTAGCACACACCATTGAGTGCAATGACAGAAATAGGGACCTGGTTATTGTGACTCATAGAAGGGAGAAATCATTGATTTCAAATTCAGGACAGAAGGATAAGCTGAAGTTTGTAGGGACTGGATGGGGCAAGAATGTTTGAAGTGGCAGCAGATCGGGGGTCCTTGATTGTGGTTTAGGGACAGAATGGAATACCTGAGTATACCTATTGGCCAATGTATGAGCCAAAGAAAAAGTAGGCACACCTTGCCTTAGATTACAGAACATTCTGAAAAATCCAAACATATGATTCCCATGATAAAGCTTAGAAAGCAATAGCATGAAAAACCTGAAACCTGAGATATTATCCCCTACACTTTGGAGAGTACAACCCTAACATAAAATTAATAATCAAAAAATAGACCTAACAAAGAAAGAACCTAACCAGAGATAGTAACTACAATGATACAGTGGTCAGGATTCAAATTCAGAAAACAATGAAATCAAAACAACTGCTTGCAAAAATTCACAGAAAGAAATGTAAAATGATTACAAGCCCCCAAAGAATTCTTGGAATAGTTTTTTAAAATATTTTTAAAAGCAAATAAGAGCGGTTGATAAAAAAAAAAATTAGGAAAAAATAAAAGTAACAAAAGAAAATCATAAAAAACAACTTTTAAGTTAATCAATTAGGAAAAAAAGATCCAAAAGATCTTATAGAAGAAGTAAATCCTTAAAATTTAGACAAGAGGAAGCTAGTAGCTAGCTATATAAGATATCAACAAATAATAAAATAATATTGAATATTAAAAAAAAGAAGAGCAAGTGAAATACTCATTGCAAAACAACTGACCTGGAAAACAAACCAAAAAGAGACAACTACTTGAAAGTTATGATTTTTAAAAGAGTCTAGAAAGAAATAATTACGGAAAATTGCCCTGATTTTTAAAACCAAAAGATAAAATTGAAAATTGAAAAAAAAATCCATCCATTTTTTAAAAAGAGATCCTAAAATAAATACTCACAGGAGTACGATGGCTAAGCTTTAAAATACTCAGGTCAAGGAGAAAATATTGCAAGCAAGCAGAGATATTGTGGAAATAAAAACATCTTAACACAATATTTTATGGCTTTTATATTAAAAGATCAAAGATCATGGGTTATGAGATTCCAAAAAAACAAAGAAGAAGAGTTTGAAACCAAAAGTAACCTACTCAACAAAGCTGAGTGTAATGCTGCAAGGGGAAAATGGATTAAAGAACATTCAGGTATTTTTGAGGAAAAGACAAAAACTGAACAGAAAATTTTGATCTAGAGAATCAGAAGAAATATAAGAAAAAATTAATAAGGATAAAATAATTGCTTCTCATATGGAAAAAATATTATTTGTAATTCTTAGGGTTAACATTACCAAAATAGTTACAAACTAAGATGAAACACAGAAAGAAGGCTTGGGGTCAAGTTGATTATGATTGGATGATATTTTTAGAAATTATATTGAGCAGGAAAGCATAGAGTAAATGATCTCTTGAAAAGACACAAGGATGAAAGAACTGTTACAGTGGAGGGAAGGAATTCTATTTTAATGATTCTCTGCAGAAATATTCACTTATTATTTACAATTTTTCTTACACTGAAAAAATGTAATGACTTTTGACAATACCTTGCCATAACCCTCAAATAAGATCCAATTGGGAACCATAGATTTAGAATGAGAAAATATTGCAAAAGGTGGCTATAATCAAATTTTAACCATTTATGAATAAGTAAGGAAGACTATAAAATAGAAGGGGCATGGCAGAGTTAGAAAAAAAAAGATTGTCAAATACAAGAAGAGGTTATGAATTTTCAAATCAATGCTACTTATTCAATTAAACTTTTATTAACCTTTACTAAGTTAAAGACACTACACCAAGCACTTGAAATACAAAGACAGGAAAAGACAGGCCCTATCTCAAAGAACTTGCAGTTTAATGGAGGAGACATGCAAAGAAATATATAGAAACAAGATATATTTAGGAGAAGTAAGAGATAATCATCAAGATCAATTCTGATTGATGTGGACATTTTCAACAATGAGATGAACCAAATCAGTTCCAATAGAACAATAATGAATTGAACCAGCTACACCCAGTGAAAGAATTCTGAACCACTACATAGAATTCCCAATCCCTCTATTTTTGTCCGCCTACATTTTGGATTTCCTTCACAGGATAATTGTGCACTATTTCAAAGTCTGATTCTTTTTGTACATCAAAACAACTGTTTGGACATGTATACATATATTGTATTTAATTTATACTTTAACATATTTAACATGTATTGGGCAACCTGCCATCTGGGGGGAAAGGAGGGAAAAAATTAGAACAAAAAGTTTGGCAATTGTCAATGTTGTAAAATTACTCATGCATATATCTAGTAAATAAAAACTATTAAACTAATAAAAAAGAGATAATCATTAAAGAAAAGACACAAGAATTGAAGTAGATCAAGGAATTCTTCTTGTAAAAGGTGGGATTTTAGTTGGCACTTAAAGGAAACCAGAGAAGCCAGGAAGTAGAGATGAGAAATAAAATTATTTTAGGGATAGGAAATAATTAGTGAAATTGTATGGAATGTTTTGTGAGAAGAATAGCAAGGAGTCTACTATAGTACATGATTACAGATGAGAAACTAAATATTAGTAGCTAGGTTAGGTTAGGTTAAAGCTAGATAAGATGTATACATAAGTATATATAATAATCAATACAGAAAGGATAATTGAATCCATGGGAATTTATGAAATCACCACAGGAAATAGTATAGAGGGAAAGAGAAGTCAGGAGAGTCTTGTGGGAGGAGGAAACAATTTAAATGAAGATCCAGTAATGAAAACTGAAAAATGATCAAACAGGTAGAAGACCAGAAAGGAGAAGTTTTTCAAAAACTTAGAGAGCCTAGATGTAGTGTATAGAGAGATCAAGAAGGATGAAGATTATTAAAAGGCCATTAGATTTAGTGAATAAGAAATCATTGATAATTTTGAAGACAGCAGTTTCAGCTGAATGATAAAGTTTGTAGCCAGACGATAGAGTTAAGAGAATGAGTAATAATTAGAGAAATTCTAATTAAAGTAATTCTAAAGTTCTACTTTACACTTATCAGATTGGCAAAGTTGACAAAAAATGGAAAATGACAAATGCTGGAGGGGCTGTGGGAAAAGAGATATTGCACTATTATTGGAATTGTGAATTGATCTAACCATTCTGGAAAGCAATTTAGAACTCTGCTCAAGAAATAGTCAAACTGTGAATACCAATGATACCACTATTGCCACCAAAGATAAAAGAAAAAGGAAAGGGTTCATATGATATGATACATATTTATACACAAACACATGTACATATAAATATATATATACATATATATATATATATATATATATACAGAGAGAGAGAGAGAGAGAGAGAGAGAGAGAGAGAGAGAGAGAGAGAGAGAGATCTATATATCATCTCTGTTTGTAGTTGCAAAGAGTTGGAAACTGAAAGGGTGCCAACTGGGGAATGGTAAAACAAGTTATTGGATATGAAAATGATGGAGTACTATATGTCATAAGGAATACTAAAGGGAATGCATTCAAAGAAACCTAAGAAATTTTGTATGAATTGATACAGAGATAATTGAATGGAACTTAGAGAACAATTGAAAACAATATCATCAAGACATATAATTCTGAATGAATAATTCTGATCAGCACAATGGGCACTACAATCCTAAAGGACTAATATGTGAAAACATGATGACATGACTGACAGAAAAGTGATAATCTCAGAGAAAAGACTGATACATTTTGGACAAGGGAAAGGCAGGGATTTATTTTGTTTTATTATACTACTTGTAATGGGGGGGTTATTTTCTTTTGGTTTTGCTTTTTTAAATGGGATAAACTGAGGAGAGATAGAGGAAGAGAATGCAGATCTGAAAATAAAATTAATTTGATTGTTTTTATAAAAATAAGAGAATGGAAGAAAAAGAAAAAGGACTAAATAAAAAAGAGTGATTATGGACAATTTTCTCAAAGAGTTTGACAAGAAAGAGAAGAAGAGATATGTGTCAGAAACTGATGAGTACGGAATAGATCAAGTGAGGATTTTGAGAAAGGGAGAGACATGATTATATTTGTAAGCAGTAGAGATTCAGCCATTTGGTAGGGTGAGACTGAAAGCAAGTGACAGCATGGTATGATAGGACAATCTCAATAATTAAATCCATTTGGGGTTTTCTTGGCAAAGATACTGGAATGGTCAAAAAAATAAGCCATAACATTTTTAAAGTAATTTCCTCTCTAAATTTTACATGAAACAAGCAAACTGTTTATAATTTTAATAATAAAATATATATATATATATTTATATAAATATAATAAATATATGTGTACATAGATATATTAAATATAAAATAGAATAATATAATATATAAAACATTAATATATTTAAAATAAACAAGGGATATTATCATGTTCTCACAGAAAATATAAATTATTTATCTAGAGTTCAAAGGTACTTTTAGAAATTATTAATTTAACCCCTCACTTTATAAATGAAGAGATTGAAGCCACAAAAGGTTAAACTGTTGTTTAAAGGTCATGATATGGCAAATACCGGAGCCAGCATGACTCCAAATTGAGCCTTCTTTAAAGAGTAGCACACTGCATCCCGAAATATTTCCACTGTAACAATTCAGTAAATATTGCCATTGAGTGTACATACATATGCTATTATTTATATGTAAATAGATTTTTGTTTAAGCCCTATACTAAAAATATCTTTTTGATAGATAATTTCCTGAGGTATCTTTAATATGTATAATTTCACTAATGAGAAACTAGACCTTTCCCATAATTGAAACTGGAAAAAAAAATAAACAAACATGAATAGTATAAGTGAGAAAACTTACCAGTGAAAAACAAAAGAGATTCATTTCAAGATACTGGATTCTCTCAAACTTGTTCTCTAAAGAATACAATTTGCTCAGTGTGGCTTCCTCTTAGCCTCCCAGTTATTTGTTGACTTTTCTTAAGAGATTACTGTAAAATAAAATCCTTGTAATAATCCAAAGGATTCAGAGCTCATTATCAAATGAGAAAGAGCTTTTATAGCACAAGCTCAGGATTATCCCTTTCCTCACCCTGATGAAGCCTCTGTCCACAGCTGCTGATGCAGGATGGGCATAGAAGGAAGAAGATGTTTTTCTGGTACTAACACTGCAAACTAAAATCCTACACTCCACCTCCAACCACTTAAAAATGGTGATTAGTTTGTATAGTACTATGATTGAATAGGGTTGTGTAGGCTGACCTTGAAGCTCAATCATATTATAATTTATAACCAACTAACTTATGAGTGAACTTTAGGAACAAATCCCCAAATAATTTGGAGAATGTTTTGATCAGATTTTCTTCCTTTATGTTACAGTTGTCATATGTAGGTTGAGAGACTTCTTGGTCAGTAATAGATATCTTGTTCTTAATGAGGGGCATCAAATGGTCTTGTCCTAGAACGGCATGTTATATATCCAAATCCCTTGATTAACAGTGAACCCAGACATATGTAAAATTATTCTAAACATATTTCTATTTATCAATTTTTTTCCTCTGGATGCAAATAGCATCTTTCTTCATATGTCCTTAACACTTAATTTAGGTATTCGTAATAAAATAACTTATTTGTTTAAAGTCATTCTTATAATAATAATGATGTTACTGTATTCAATGTCCTCTTATTTCTGCTCATTGTTCTCTTTATTATTTTGTACAAGTCTTTCCATGTTTTTCTAAAACCATTGAGATCATTATTTCTTATAGCATAATAGTATTCCATCACAATTATATACCACGACTTCTTCAGTCATTCCCCAATAGATGTACATCCTTGCAGTTTCCAGTTCTTTGCCATCACAAAGAATTATTGTAAACATTTTAGAATACATAGGTATTTTCCCTTTATCCCCTTTCCTTTGGAAATAGATCAAGTAGTGTTATTTCTGGATCAAAGGATATAATTTAGTTTTAGTTTAGTTTAATTAAATGTAGTTTTAAAACTCTTAGGATATAATTCCAGATTGCTCTCCAAAATGGTTGAACAATAAATTAGTGTCCCAGTTTTTCTATATCCTCTCCAACATTTGTCATGGTCCCCTTCTATCATTTTGACCAATTTGGAAGGTGTAAAATGATATTTCAAGGTTGTTTTAATTTCTCTAATCAATAATAATTTAAAGCATTTAATATCATTATAAACTGTTTTGATTTCTTCACTGAAGTACTGCCTGTTATTCTTTAACGATTTAACAACTGGGTAATGGTTCATATTCTTATAGATTTGACGAAGTTCTTTCTATATTTTAATTTAAGATTTAATTTAATTAAAGATTTAAGATCTTTATCTGACAAACAATATATAAATTTCTCTTTCCCAAATTTTCTGCTTTCCTTCTGATCTTGGCTACATTTGTTTTCCTTATATAAAATCTTTTAAATTTAATGTACTTGAAAGTATTCATTTTACACCCAACTTTGCTCTCCATCTCTATTTTATTCTTACATTATTCACCTTTTCATTAGTCTAATAAGTAATTATTTCATATTCTCCTAATTTTCTTGTAAAACCTCTTTTTAATATCTAAATCATATGTTCATATCCCTTATCTTGGTAAACAGTATGATTTATTGGCCATGCCCAAATTCAATCATACTGCTTTCCAATTTTCCCAGCAATTTTTTGCTAAATAATGAATTCTTATCATAAAAACTTATGTTTTATGTTTGTCAAATATAAAATTATTATGTTTATTTGCTACTGTAAATTGAATGTCTATTCTACTCCACTGATCTGTCTTTAGAATTCATAGTTAATAGTTAGTTTTGACAAACACTACCTTATAATACATTTTAAAGTTTGGTACATTTTGCACTTACACTACTTCCTTTGAATTTTTTATTTTTTTCCAAATAAATTTTATTGTTGTTTTTCTAATTCAGTAAAAGAAATTTTTGGTGAATTAATTGGAATGGCATTGGATATATACATGGTAAAATTGTCACTTTTATTATACTTGGCCTGCACAATTAGTATTTCTCCAATTATTTAAATCTAATGCTAGTTGTATAAGAAGTTGTTTTAGCAATTTTAATTATATATTCCCTGGGTTTATTTTTTGACATCTATATTACCAGATGTTTTATATTGTCTAGAACTATTTTAAGTGGAGTATTTTTTTTACTATCTCTTCTTGCAGCGTTTTTTTTTTTGTTTGTTTTTTGTTTCTTGTGACATATAGGGATGTTGATGATTTAGATAAATTTACTTCATAATCTGATATTTTATTAAAATTATTGTTTCAACTAACATTTTAATTGTGTCTTTGAGATTTCCCAACAATATAATCATACTGCAAAAAGAAATAGTTTTATCATATCATTTTGATTCCTTCAATTTTTTTCTTTTTATTTGAATGATAAAATTTCCATTATGATATTGAATAATATTTTTGATAATGAGCACTCTTATTGTATATCTAATCTTTCTGAGAAGACTTCTAGTGCACCACCATCACAAATAATGTTTGCTAATGTGTTTAATAAATGCTTTTTATTATCAATTTAAGGAAGCACCCATTTATGCCAATATATTTCAAGTGTTTTTGACAGAAATGAGTGTTTAACTTTATTAAAAATCTTTTTCTGCATCTATTGGTATAATTATATTTTCAAAAACTTTTATTATTGAGTTAATCACTTATGTTAATAGTTTTTCTTATGTTGAACTATTCCTGCATTACTGACACAAGTCCTACTTGATCATAATGTATAATCGTGGTAATAAATTTTTATACACTTTTAGCTAGTATTTTATTTAGGATTTTTGCATCCATGTTCATTAACATTTTTATTTTTATTCTTTTTGATTTAGGTATCTGTATCATATTTGCTTGCAATTTCTTTAACTATTATTCCAAATAATTTATTTAATACTGGAATTTGGTGATTTTTAAATGTTTGATAGAATTCACTTGTAAAACCATCTGGCCTTGGTGTTTCTTTTTTTTTTTTGGAAGTTCATATAGGGCCTGTTCAATTTATTTTTCTAAAATAAGGCGACTATTTCTTCTTCTACTAATCTAGGCAATTCATATTTTTTTTTTAATTTTTTTTTTTTTTTTAAATTTTTAGGCTGGGGTTAAGTGTCTTGCCCAGGGTCACACAGCTAGGAAGTGTTAAGTGTCTGAGACCAGATTTGAACTCGCGTCCTCCTGAATTCAAGGCTGGTGCTCTATCCACTGCGCCACCTAGCTGCCCCGGCAATTCATATTTTTATAAATTTTTTTCATTTCACTTCAATTGGTAAATATGCTTCCATATAATTAGGCAAACTAACTCCTAATCATTGTTTTAATTTCATCATCATTGGTGATATATTCATGATTTTCATTTCTAATGCTAGTGGATTTTAATACTATTTTAAAAATCATGTCAACCAATTGTTTATCTCTTTTTTCATAAAAAAAATTCCTAGTTTTATTTGTTAATTATTTTTACTCTCAATTCTATTAATCTCAAATTTAAGTTTTAGGATTTTCTATATTTTTCTTACCTTCCTCTTCCCCAGTTTAGTGTTTTAGTAGTTTTTTTCTAATTTTTTAATTTCATACCAAATTCATTAGTATGTTCTTTCTTCATTTTGTCAACATAAGCTTTTAGAGATATAAATTTTCCTCTAATCATTGCTTTTGCTGCATCCCATATGTTTTGATATGTTGTTTCAATATTCTCTTTAATTAAATAATTAATGTTTCAATTATTCATTCTTTAAGATTAGATTGCTTAATCTCCATTTATTTTTTAATCTCTGTTTCCTTGGTTTTTATTAAATGTTTCATTGCATTATGATCTGAAAAATATACTTGTAATTTTTCTGCCTTTAACTATAAAAATTGTTCATATTAATATATGGTCAGCTTTTGCAAAGGTACCATTAACTGCTGAGAAAAAGGTGTATTGCTTGCTATTTCCATTCAGATATGTATCATGTATAGTTTATTTAAAATTCTATTTACTTTCTTAACTTCTTTCTTGTTGCTAGTTACACTTTTCTAGTTTCAAATGGGGAAAATTAAAGTCTCTTATTATAATACTTTATTATATTATTATAATATTATATTATATTATAATCTCTTTATCCCTTGTAATTTACTTAATTTTTTTAAAATTTAGTATTTGGTGCATATAGGCTAAGTATTAATATTGCTTCATTGTCTATGGTACCTTTTATCAAAACATGATTTCTTTTAACTAAATCTATTTAAGCCATGACTTTTTCTGAGATCGTAATTGCCCCCTTCTGTCTTTTTTGCACCAGCTGAAGATTAATAAATTCCACTCCAAACTTTCATATTTACCCTTTGTAAATGTCATTTTTAAAGTTTCTTGTTCATATGTTTTGTACATGTTTATGTTGTAAACAACAGAAAAAAGAATCTAACAGTTGTTTACAAGCATGAATCTAATGTATCATTTGAATTTAGCCATAGAAGCTTTCTGTATTCTATTCAGAGATACCATTTTGTAGCCTCTACGCGATAATAGCAGCTTTGGACAAAGGTTGATTGTAGGACCCTGTGTCATCAGTTCAGTAGCAAATGACTCCCTCTAAGTAAGCAACTCCTTTTCAAAAGTTGTATAAGTTACTACTACTCTGTGGTACTTAGAGCTTTAGATGGTCAGCAATGACTTTTTCTGGTCACTTCTTGGAGCCTGCCAAAGACCCAATTCAATTTGCTCTTTATGAACAGAAACCTCCAAAAATAGTCTTCATGGGGCCCAAAGGGAGATACTGATAGATAACCTACTTTACATTTTTTAGGACTGTATTCTGTTTGGGGTTCCACTTAAAAGACAGATTGTTAGTGATTCAGCAAAAGAGATTACCAGAATTCCCAGGTAAGAAATGTGTGTTCTCTAAAATCTGAAGAGTTTGGGCTTCCTTCTTAGGGAACTCTTTGGATTGCAAGTGTTAGTATTTTATTCTGGACTGTACCTGGATTTTTCTAGCCAATTGAATTCCTTAATTGGTTGAAAAGGCTGGATCCTAGATATTTTTTATAGTTGATCCTCCCTCCCTACTCTTTTGAGTCTATTAACACCTAATCTAGGAACTCTATTACAATGGCCTCATCAAATCCATTCAACATTATGTCATCAAATAGTAGTGGACATCCATGCCACCAGGAAAGAAGATCTCTTTCAATTATCTGACCACCATAATGCAGCAATATAAAGTTTAGATAGTCCTACGGAAGGACAGTGAAGACATTCTGGACTCCCTCACATGTGAATGCAAACTGTTCCTCATTACTCAGACACAGAAATAAGGAAAAAAAGGGGGGGGGAAACATTTGCAAAGTTGCTAATACCATACCACTCACTCTGAACCTGTTCTGCATGGTCTGCAACATCAACAAAATAGAAATAGCCACATAGGTAATAATGATGACTTTTTTTTTTTTTACCTCTTTGTAGTCCACTACAAGTTCTACAAGTAAATGTAGCTACATTTACTTCTTCTGACTTCCTCATTGGTAGCACAAGATAGTTGAAACAGAATTGTGTATAATAAAGTATTCCAACTTCTTTCACTTCTATCACCAGAAAAAAATGTATCTTTTACCCATTGGTGATCCAATATTGGATGCTGTTAACTACACAGAATAGTTTAGATAACTCAACAAATTTCTATTCAACTCTGTTCACAATAACATGTCTACAAGTTGTTGAAAGGAACTGTACAGATCCTGAGAATACAGTTTCCCTTCCCTCTATGAACCATCCTCTGTAACCTCCTCTGAATGATTTGAAAGGAAAAGAGTCTTTGGGATATACTGCAGGCTGGGGTAAAGCTAAAAAAGTCTTGATGTATAGGTTGTTCATTTCCCTACATAGTTTTACTAGTACTCCAAAGACCCAGCCATCAATTACTTTCTTAATCCTATGTTCCATGCCACATTCAAAATCCCTTCCTCAGAGAAACTCAGGTTTCTCTCTGAACTTCTCTTATAATTATGCTACCCTTCGTGGAGTTGTCAGTAATCTGCTCCTTTAACCATGGGAATTTTCTTACCTCTTAGGAGTTCCCCAGTATCTAACCCATATCTATCCTCCTTCTCCAGTTTCATGGATCCTATCCTAGCAGGAACCAGAATGTCTGAGTTAAAGCCATTGAATGGGCCCCTAGTTGGAGCCTTTTGATTTCCTTTCCCATTAGGAAAGATCTTTTCATTTCTGCAGAGACCAACTTTGTTAAGTTTCCTTCTTTGCTTTTATTGCTCAGTCTCTGAAAATTGATCTATCTGTTTGTATTACTGAATATTCCTGCCTAGAAGGGTTTTTTGGTTTGCTTTTTGTATTTTTTATTTTTATGTTATCTGTCCAACTTCTGCAAAACAGGAAATGTTAGTCTTGGCTCTTTTGTTTTTAAAACAACTTTACCAACTCTAGCACTCATCAAACTAATCTATCTGTCTGAATGGGAAACTGCTGCAGACACCACAAAGAGGACTCAGCTTATGTCATCAGGAAGGTTCTGATGACAGGGAGCCAGGCAAAGTGCTGCCATCTGATTAAGTCACTTTCCTTTTTATGTGCAGTTAGTCCCTCAACTCAACCATGATGTGAGCCAAAATGGCATTTCATCTCATGCTTAATTGCCAATACTATGTCAAATGTTGTAGGTAAAGCTCTAATTCCAGCATCCTTTTAGGTCAGGTTTGATATTGGGGTAAATTGAGGGAGTCTTAAATTGGTGAATATTTAATAATGGAGTTCATTAACTTTGCTCTAACAGTAAAAATATGCAGCAAGGTTACATGGTTACTTAGCTACTCTGGAGACTGCCCCTCCTCCAACTCACCAGTAAGGAATGACAACTTGCATGGATTCAGGCACACACCAAATTTCAGAGGCCCAGAGCACCTATGTCTGGGACTTTTTAAAGCTCCTAGATGAACAGAAACCTGTGGAGGGAAGCTGAGTATAAGCACTCCAGACAGCCTTGCCTTTCAGGAAAAGTCTCACCATGTTGTGAAGGGGAGGAAAGAAGAATCAGTGAAAGGTTTATCCTAGCACACCTTTATAAACTTGACATAAAAATAGAAGATAGAATGACAAATCAACAAAATAGCAAAATGAAATTACAACAAAACCAGAAGAAATAAAATAAAATATGAAAAACTAAATCAATACACTGTTCTACACTGTAGTAGAATTTGGGGGAATCCAAAAGGGTCAGTGTAACGAGCTGTCATCTCCAGAAGCTGCTGGATCACTCTCTGGGAAGAGATCTGCTGTGTCTACTCAAATCTCTCAGACAGATTCTTCTTCCTGTAGGGAACCGTTGTCTCCAGGCAGCTGCCGTTAACTCTTGTCCAGAGAAGTGACTTCCCTTCCTGCAGAGAGCCCCGTCAGGCCTGATGTAATGCAGAGACTTCTCTTATCTCTGGAGTGGTGTCCTCTTTTATCCTCCCAGAGAATGGGTGTGGGATAATGCAAGGGCTTCTGGGAAGAACCACTTTAACCAATGAGCTTGCTCCTTCTAGGATTCCTAAGGTGTAAACTCCCTTTACAGGTCTGAGCCAGAGAACTATCAAGTCAACCTGAGTTCTCACCTTGTAATTGTCCAGACAACCTGAGTTCTCACCTAGTAATCCTAACAGGTCAGTATTCACTACTTAGAGTTCTTGAAGTTGGAATCACATAATTGCAGTGAGAAATCAATTAAGAGTGAAGCAAGAAACAATTACTGCCAAACATCAGGGTAGATACCAAGATGGAAGCTATCTACAAAGAGCTGGGCTGACATAATTTGCTGTTGTTCAACCATTTCAATCATGTCTGGTTGTGACTGATTCTGAGATTTTCTTGGCAAAGATACCGGAGTGGTCTGCCATTTCTTTCCTCAGCTCACTTTACAGATAAGGAAACTGGAGGAAAGGGGGTTAAGTGATTTGCCCAAGCAAGAATGAAGCCAGTTTTGAATTCAAGATGAGCCTTCCTCCATGCCACCTAGCTGTCATAAGAAGTTACTCAAATAAAAAAATTTAGGGCAGCATTCATAAGTTAAACATTATTCATTATTTGGGTGAATCAAAAAAAAAGAATTGGGGAAATGCACATTATTAGTTATAGGGAACAAATAAATTAATAATTGTTTAATTATGGCTTCTCTCACTAAATCAAAGAAATATGTTTGTTCATCTAGATAGGAAGGAGAACATTCCTTGGACTCTGTAGTATTTCACCTATTACAAAAACTGACCACATTACAAAGGCAGTAATGGTAACCACATCCCTTACAAATTATAACACGGTAAAGATAGTAATCAGTTCAGTAACATATTTAAAAGATGTAGGAAAAAATATTAATTTTAAAATTAAATCCCAAATAATAAGTGTATCAAAGAAAAATCATAGAAAAAAATAATAATTATAATGACAAAAGCATATTAAAATTTTGAGATAGTTTAAAAGATTCCTCAGGGGGAAATTATATCCCTACAAACACATAATAAGTGGTCAGAGGATATGAATAAATAATTTTCAAAAGAGGAATTGCAAACTATTAACAACTAAATGAAAGAATTTCCAAACCACTAATAATAAAACAAATTCAAGTTAAAACAACCCTGTGGTTTTACCATATGCATTAAAAAAGTAGTGAAGAGAGCAATAGATGGAATGCATTTTGCAATGGTTGTGAAAAAATAAGCACACTTATGCATTGTTGATAGAACTATGAATCATTATAACTACTTTGTAGAACTTGGAATTATACAAAATGTCTAAAACGTCAATACACTTTGTTTCAACAATTCCATTGCCTCTAAGGAACTCCTTGATAAGAAAAATCCCTTATTTATAGAAAAATATTTATAGCAACATTATTTTTATGATAGCAAAGAATTAGAAATAAAGTGCATGACCCTTGATTGGGAAATCACTGAACAAATGGTGGCAAATCAAAGTTATGAAATATCTCTAAGCTTTAAGAATAACCTGTGTGAGGAATACAGAGAACAATGCAAAAGAATACAAAGTACTTAAGCTAATATATCAAGATGTAAGGAGAGCCAAGAAAACAATATATACAATGGAAAGAACTACACTGTTATAACTGCATATATACACACAAGCAAAAGTGAATGTTGGAAAACATTCAAGAAGAATAAGCTTGCCAAGTAATTGGAATAAAGAATTGAGGTTGGGGCAAAACATGCTGGATACAGTGGTGGTTCAGAAAAAAAACAAAAAACAAACAAACAAACAAACAAACAAACAAAAAACAGGAGAGGTAAGCTAAGATTACAGAAGCAATTAAAAAAAAGAAACTGGAAAGGCTATGTAAGTGAAAAAAAAATTAAATCCCTTGCCTGTAGTTATTCAGCATATAACAACCTTTAGAAAGCTTATTGAAATGTCCAAAAAACTTTCATATAAATGAAAGTGTTCGAAGGGTATTTTAATTAGGAAAAAATTAAAATTATTAAAATAGACCATTTAAGTATAATATGTATGTACATAAACATATATTATACTTATGCATATGCACTCATCCACATATTTATACATATATATGTGGTTACCTTAATACACATACACATCCACCCACACATATATGTCTATATATATGCATATGTGTGTATACATATGTGTATATACATATATACATGGGTGGGTATGTGTATTAGGGTATATGTGTGTGTGTTTATTTATTTATATCCAGAGAGAGACAGAGAGAGAGGGAGGGGGTGAAACTTAGAGAGAGAGACAGAGACAAAGTGAGGCAGAAAGAGAGACAGAGTGAGACACACAAAGATAATAGACTATAAAGCATCAAAGAGTTGTATTGAAAAGTCTGCCCCAAAGACAATAGTCTTTGAAAAAAGGGGACTGTAAAGAATATTATATGAAAATATGACAATTACTATTACACCATCAATCTTAGATACAAGTGTCTTTGGTGTATTAACAAAGGTTCGTGTATGATGTCCTTGTTTAGACTACCTCTCAAAAATAACATGAATCACTTTTTACTGAAGAAACATAGTAGTTTTCTATGACTTTGAAAAAGCCTACTCCTAGAAAAATAGTCTTGTAGTACTACAAAAAATTATAATGAAAAACCAAAAACCTTCAGTAAAGTCTGATTCTCCTCAACTCAAGTTTATCAAGAAATTAAATTCTTTGCAAGGGAACTAATGAAAAAAAACTCAGAGGAAGGTGGTCTAAGTGTACCTGATCTAAAGCTATATTATATAGCAGCAGTCACCAAAACCATTTGGTATTGGCTAAGAAATAGACCAGTAGATCAGTGGAACAGATTAGATACAAAGGACAAAAAAGGGTACATCTATAGCAATCTAATCTTTGACAAACCCAAAGATTCCAACATTAGGGATAAAAATTCATTATTCGGAAAAAACTGTTGGGAAAACTGGAAATTAGTATGGCAGAAATTAGATATGGATCCACACTTAACACCATATACCAAGATAAGATCAAAATGGGTCCATGATTTAGGCATAAAGAGGGAGATAATAAATAGATTAGAGGAACAGAGGATAATCTACCTCTCAGACTTGTGGAGGAGGAAGGAATTTATGACCAGAGGAGAACTAGAGATCATTATTGATCACAAAATAGAAGATTTTGATTACATCAAACTAAAAAGTTTCTGTACAAATAATACTAATGCAAACAAGATTAGAAGGGAAGTAACAAATTGGGAAAATATTTTTAAAAACAAAGGTTCTGACAAAGGTCTCATTTCCAAAATATATAGAGAACTGACCATAATTTATAAGAAACCGAACCATTCTCCAATTGATAAATGGTCAAAGGATATGAACAGACAATTCTCAGAGGAAGAAATTGAAACTATATCCACTCACATGAAAGAGTGTTCCAAATCACTACTGATCAGAGAAATGCAAATTAAGACCACTCTGAGATACCACTACACACCTGTCAGATTGGCTAAGATGACAGGAACAAATAATGACAAATGTTGGAGGGGATGTGGGGAAATTGGGACACTAACTAATACATTGCTGGTGGAGTTGCGAAAGAATCCAGCCATTCTGGAGAGCAATCTGGAATTATGCCCAAAAAGTTATCAAACTGTGCATACCCTTTGACCCAGCAGTGCTACTACTGGGATTATATCCCAAAGAAATACTAAAGAGCGGAAAGAAACATATATGTGCCAAAATGTTTGTGGCAGCTCTATTTGTTGTAGCTAGAAACTGGAAGATGAATGGATGTCCATCAGTTGGAGAATGGTTGGGTAAATTGTGGTATATGAAGGTTATGGAATATTATTGCTCGGTAAGAAATGACCAGCAGGAGGAATATAGAGAGGCCTGGAGAGACTTAAATCAACTGATGCTGAGTGAAATGAGCAGAACCAGAAGATCACTGTACACTTCAACAACAATACTGTATGAGGATGTATTCTGATGGAAGTGGAAATCTTCAACATAAAGAAGATCCAACTCACTTCCAGTTGATCAATGATGGACAGAGGTAGCTACACCCAGAGAAGAAACACTGGGAGGGGAATGTAAATTGTTAGCACTAATATCTGTCTGCCCAGGTTGCATGTACCTTCGGATTCTAATGTTTATTGTGCAACAAGAAAATGATATTCACACACATGTATTGTACCTAGACTATATTGTAACACATGTAAAATGTATGGTATTGCCTGTCGTCGGGGGGAGGGAATAGAGGGAGGGGGGGTAATTTGGAAAAATGAATACAAGGGATAATATTATAAAATATATATATATATATATAATAAAAAAAATTTAAAAAAAAAGAAATTAAATTCTAGGACTAAAATCAATTCATATTTTGAAATAAATATATTATCCATGGCTTTTAGATGTTGGAGGGAAGATGTTGTGACATCAAAGGTAAACAATTAATTCCCAAAGGCCTTGTAAATCACTATTCCAATTACTTCAAATAAAGGTCATATAAATCATCTATGAGAAGGGATAGAAGTTTCTAAACTTGCAAAGTATCATTTCCTTTCTCTTTTCTTTTTTCTTTCTTTCCTTGCTTTTATCCTTTTATTTTTTCTTCCTTCCTTCCTCCCTTTTCTTTCTTTCCCTTTCTTTTGAATGAAACAGCTAAGAGCTACAAGATATCAAAGTATTGACAATTTAGATCTTGGTATTAGGCAATTTACAATATGCTAGTAGTTTATTTTATTCTTATGCACAAATGTTACAATGGATTTTGTCTTATGAATGATTATCAAGGAAAACTTAATCATTCCATCTTTTATTTCAATTAGGTATAAGAAGTCTAACTTTAACAGAACCAAATTTAAGGGAGCAAAGAATAATCTTGTTTAAAAGTTTGGGAAATTAATATGCTCTAATTTAATAATATTTAATTTAATTAAATTATACAAGTATTTATTGCTACCCTATTATATACAAGACTGCCAAACACTTGTGATTGAAAGATAAAAACCAAATAGTCTCTGTCTTGAAGACGCTTATGTTAGAATAAATAGAAATGGCTTAGAGTGGGAGATAATGCCAGAATTGATTTTTGAATGGAGCCATAAATTCCAAATTGTTCAGGCAAGGAAAGGAAATATTCCACATATAAGACATAAAAAAGCACTGCATGCACAAAACAACAAATACATCTGTATTACAGATAGGCCTAATTCAATCTGGATCTTATATACTTTGGCATACTGTTAGAAAGAATTAAGCCACTCATAGGTCATTTAACAATGAACAAATGGACTTTATTTAGGCAAAACATTAACAAAAAATATTCAACAAGAATATGGATTCACTTGGTTTAGACAGTTGCAAATTCCCTTGTCTATATAAGAAAATGTATCTGATCAGCAGGGTAGAATATAGTGATGCTGGATCCTGGAATATCAACCAAATTTAAAGAACTTTATGAGAGTGGGTCTTTAATGCCTTTAGATCAGCAGAATACAGGCCACCAGGAAGTTGTAACCCCCTGAGCCAATCAAGTTCAAGAGAAAATTTAGTAAACTTTCAAGAAAAGATAGTTTTATCATATCTGGAAACAGAAAAACATGTATAAAGTCAGAATTATTTATCCAAGTATAAAATTGAAACTTTTCTAAAATTTTAAAAAATTATTTCAAAACATTTTTCTCCATTTATTTTGTCTTCATATATTTGTTTTCCAGAAGGATATGAAAATAGAATGATTTTACTTAAAGGAAAGCTACCAGAATTGTAATGACAAAATATGTTTGTTCACTAGGAAGTACAATTAATTAAACATCCTATGCTGCTATGTTTTGAGCACTAATATGTTCTTTATACTCTCAAACATGATGAAGTAAGAAAGGTTTACCTACTTCTTTGGTAATAAGTGGGCACCTAAATAAAATTGAATATTGAAAAGTTTTCTACTATTTTATTTTTCCAATACAAAAAAAAAGTTCCATTTGTGATTCAAGAGAATTGTTTGTATAAATATGTAGGTGTAAGTGTACATTATCTAATGATTTATCTCTATTTACAAAGGTGAATAAATATCACAGTTTCTGATTTCAAGGAAAAAAGAAAAAAAATCTGTCCTGTGACACAGCCTTTGGCTTAGTACATCTCTGGATTCAAAACCCTTATATTCTACTTTCTAATGTGATACAGAAAAGCAAAAATAAGGAAGTTCTCAAAACTACAAAAGGAAGCTGTTAATTTTAGGAAATTATTTTCTTAATATTTGTATGTTCAAATTTATAGTCTTTCACGGTCTGCAGAGAATTGTCTAGGTGACTCCAGGAAATAAAAACCCCACAAATTCTGAAATAGATTGAAAGTTGCTGAATTTAAATGAGAGAAGTCATGGTCAGCTAAAGATATATTTAGGTTAAATCTTGAGAGAAATGACTACATTCTAGACATAGTAAAGAGAAGTTAAGTGGATTTGAGGAAGTACTCACTTAAAAAAAAGAACCTTAAATCTTTATTTAAGTAATTTTTCCCTTCCTTATTGTCTTATTCTCTTCATTTAAAAATTATTTAAAACTAAATATACAATTTAAAAAATAGAAAAAGAAATACAGTTAAAGGAAAAGCAAAACAATACAAAACATTATCAGATGTCCAAGTGAACATCAGTGAGGATTCAAAATATATAACAGCAAATTTCCACTTCAAAAAAGCACATATAATTACAGAAGATATCATATTTATGAGAGTCCATCTTTTCTTTGCTTCTTTGTAAATTATTCTTATGTTCTCTGCTGTGCACTTTTTCCTTTATTCTTGTTTTCTCTTTTCAAAACTCCCACCTTCCCCAAGTTAAGCAAGTACATATGTATATGTGTATACATACATTCACATACATGTAAATATATACACATATATCCACACATACATACATCTACATGCATACTTGCACATGTAAACACACACATATACACATACATATGCATTTATACATACAAAGACATCCATTTAAAACAATATTATTATAATTGACATATAATGTAGATTTCTCTCTTGAATGAATCTTGAGTTTGACTTTGAGATCAATGATTACTAGCCCTACTTTTGCATTTTTAATAAATTCAACTCCTGATTATTGTTATTGTTTATGCCTCATTCCCTATGCCTGTTGATTCTTTAGTGCTACTCTTTAACTTAGCTTGATATTATTTAACCCCTTCCTTCCTACAGATCCCTTCATCATCTTCTCCTCATGCCATTTCCTTTCCTCTTTATCACTTTCCCGTTAATTTATTATGTCCCACTGTATATCTACACACCCTTCTATATACCACTTTATCCTGTTCCCCTCCCTTATTTCTTTATACATTTTGGAGGGTGATATATCCTTTATGCTATATGTGTGTGTATATAGTGTGTGTGTTTATGTGTGTGTGTGTGTGTGTGTGTGTGTGTGTGTGTGTGTGTGTGTGTGTGTGTGTAGGGAACTATACAGGTATTGTTCCCTATTTAACCCATTCCCAATGTGAATAAGTTTTCAGAATTACCAGCCCTCCTTTTCCATCTATTGCCTTGGTGTCAGTTCTTCCTCTGCACCTCATTCATAAAGCATAATTATTATTTTTACCTTTTTCTAGAGGATTTTGCTTTTTAAAGTTAGATCAGATCATATTCAACTGTGCCCCACTATTTCTTTTGTGCTACCCAATTACTGATATCAATCTTAGGCAAATGGTTTACATTTCCACATATAAAACATAAACAGTTTGTTCTTATTGGATCTCTTGATATTAGTTTTGATGTTGGCTCTTCTATGTTAAATTTTCTATTAAGTTCAGTTTTGGTTGAGACAAAATTCTTAAAATCTAAGAGTTCATTGAATATCCATTTTTTCATTAAATATTATGTTTAATTTTCCTGAATATAATATTTTGCCCACAGGCCAAGACTTTTTGTCATTAATATGTAATATTCCAGGACATATGTCTTCTGTTATAGTTGTTGATAAATTGTATACAATTCCTGATGTAACTTCAGCATATTTGATTTTTTTTTGTTTGTTTTTTATAAAATTTTCTCTTTGATCTGGGGGCTCAAAATTTTAGTAATGATGTTCCCATGTGTTTTCCTTACAGTCTCTTTGAGGTGGCAAGTGATGTTTTTTATTTTATTTTTTTACTATTTCCACTTTCTTCTTTTGTTCTATTACTTTAAGACAATTTTAAAAAATTATTTCTTGTATTATTCTATCAAGCTTCTTTCTTTGTCACAGTTTTTAGTAGTCCAATTATTCTTATGTTTTCTCTTATTGGTCTGTTCTCTGTATCTGTTGTTTTTATAATAAAATGATTCACATTATCTTTTATTTCATCATTCTTTATATTTTATTTTGTCATTTCTTGGTCACTCAAGCTTTACTAACATCCCCTTGCCCAATTCTCATTTTCAAGGATTTATTTTCTTCCTTAAGACTCTGGATCTTCTGTTCTAGTTGGTTGGCTTTCTTTTAATAATCTTTTTGTTTTCTTTGGATGGTTCTTATTTAGTTAGTTTTTTTTTTCTCAATCTAATTTTGTTTTTAAAGTCTTTTTTGAGTTCTATAAATTTTTTTTCTGGGCAGGTAGACATTTAATATTACTCTTTGGAATAAGAGAGGTGTTTTTTTTTTAATTTCTATGTCCTCCTTTGAAGATGAACCTTAGCCTTCCCTACTCCCATAGTAATATCCCATTATTGGATTCTTTCTCCTTTGCCTGCTCATTTTTAAAAAATGAGACCTTATTAATATTCCCACCTTTAATTCTAGGTTTGTGAGATAGTGCCTATAGCTTCCCTTCAGTTCTCCCCTCTGACTTAGAACTCCAAACCAAGAACTTCAGTCTCCTAGAAGTACCAGCAGCCAACAGCTTCACTGCCCAACTGCTTTTGCACTAACAGTGTGTGCTATTTTCTTCACTCCTAAGGCAGAGTCTCAGCAGCATAGCTGAGCCAGGCATTCCTTATCAGCCAAACTTCCCTCAGTCTTTTGGAATTCAGACCCCTCTGACTCTTCAGGCTGTTCAGGACATGAAAGGTTGGGGCTAATGCTTCCTCCAAGAGTTCCCTGCTTGCTGTTTCTATGGAGCTAGCCTGAGAGTGTTTGCATTTCACGCCAACTAAACACAGGTCATCATCCTGGAGTTCTTTTTCACTCTGTTCTGTCCTAGTCTTACTTGTTTCTCACTGCTATGTTTCCCCTGAAGAGCAATTTTGTTCTATTTGTGGGGGAAATCTGGAGAACTTGGAATTTTCTGGCCATCTTCCCAGAATCCTTCCTTTTAATCTTTAATAATTAAAAAAACATAGAAAAACCAGTATACTAATCATACCTCATAGCCCTAGATGCAAATATAGATTCTAAATAAATATCTGTATCATCACAGAGCTCTGATTTTTTCATCAGGATTCTTGGAAGCTATTTCATTAAAAATTCATTTTTTCCACAGATAGGTATAATTAGCAAAAATGACTCAGTTTTTGGTGAGTATGTTATTCTTTGTTGTAAACTCACCCTCTTTGCCTTCTGGAATTTCTAAATTCTTCATGATTGATAGACCATAGCCACACCAGGTCTTTCTATCTTCTAACTTTCTCTGTCTCTTGTCTATAATCATGTTCATTGCTTCCATAACACTACCTATCCATTTTATCTTCTGCCATCTCCTTTTCCTTTTGTCTTCAATCTTCAGGGAGCATCAGGGAGATCTGTCTTCCCATTCAGTTTTTGACTTTTCAATGAACAATTTGAATCAATTTCTTGTATTGACTGATATGCTGGCCAAATTTTTCTCAAATGTCTTCTTTATCACTGCTCAGCTTTCCTTATAGTCCAACTCTCATAATTATACATTGTTACTAGAAAAACCATAGCTTTAACTACACAATCCTTTGTCAGCTACATAACCTCTTTGTTTTTCAGTATGCTATTCAGATTTGCCAAAATTTTCCTTCCAAGGAGCAATTGTCTTAATTTGATGACTGAAGTTGCCATCTACTTTGAACTTTGAGCCCAAGAATATAAAATTAGACATTGCTTCCACTTCTTCCCCCTCTATTTACCAGAAGTGATTGGAAGAGTTGTCAAGATCTTAGGACTTTATTTTGGTTTGGTTTATTTTTTTTATTAAGCTTCAAGCCAGCTTTTACACTTTCCTGTTAAAAAATAATCAAAAGGCTTCTTAATTATTTATTTTCTGCTAGTAGAATGCAATTATCTGCACATCTGAGATTGTTGATATTTCTACCAGCAACCTTAATTCTGACTTTTGATTCATCTAGCCTCACATTTCCCACTATATTATATGCAAATTAGTTAAATAAATAATGACAATATATAGCCTTGTCACTTTCCTTTTCCAAACTAAACTAATCAGTTGTTTCATGTTAGTCCTAAGTATTGTTTCTTAATCAATATACAGGTTCCTTAGGAGACAAGTAAAATAATCTGGTCCTCCTATCTTTTTGAGGACTTGCCACATATATTGGGATCCACACAGCCAAAGACTTTAGAATACCCAATGAAGCAGAAGTAAATGTTTGTTTGTTTTAACTCCCTTGAATTTTCCATAATCCAGTTAATGTTGGCAATTTAGTCTCTAGCTCTTCTGATAATTTTCTGTTCAGATACTGAAGTTTAGCTTTAAAAATCTTAAGAATAACCTTGTGGGTAAATGAAATGAAGACGATTGATAATCTGAAAATTCTTTGACATTGCCCTTTTTTTTAGGATTGGCTTATAAATTGATCTTTTCAAATACATTAGTTATTTTTGAGTTTTCCAAATTTGCTGACATATGCAGCACTTCCAAAACATCATCTTTTAGGATTTTAAATAGTTCAACTGGAATTCTTTCACCTCCAATAGCCTTATTATTAGTAATGCTTTCTAAGGCCTCCTTGATTTCATTCTCCAAAAGTCTGATATGATAGTCTTTTTTATAGAACAATAATATTCCATTCTCTTCATATACCACAACTTATTGAGACATTCCCCAGTTGATGAGCATCTACTCATTTTCCAATTCTTTGCTATCACAAAAAGAACTGCTACAAATTTTCTTGCACATTTGAGTCCTTTTCCCTCATGGAAATCTCTTTATAATTTCCTTAAGATACAGACTCAATAGTGACACTGGGTATGCAGTTTTATAACCCTTTGGGCATAGTTCCAAATAGCTCTCCAGAATGGTTATATCAGTTCACAACTCTACCAATAATGTACCAGTTTTCCTACATCCCCTCCAACATTTATGATTACTTTTTCCTGTCATCTTAGTCAATCTGAGAGGTGTGAGGTGGCACCTCAGAGTTGTTTTAATTTGCATTTCTCTAATCAATAGCAATTTAGAGCATTTTTTCATATATGGCTCTAATTTCTTCATCTGAAAATTGCTCTTCTCATTTGACCATTTATCAATTGGAGAATGACTTATTCTTATACCCAAGGCCAAATTGTTATCCAGTTATCTTTTAATGTCTTACTTTAGCATTCTAGTCCCAAATGATGAATGTAACATTTTTGGAGACTGCTATTTCTATAAGATGTTGTAAGTTTTCATAGAATTGATTAACTTTGGCCTCTTTTGTATAAGTGGTTGGAGCATAGAGTTGTATTACTTTGATTTGACTGGTTTGCCTGGGTTTCAAACAAATATCATTTTATTGTTTTTATTATTATAGCCCAGTACTGCTTTTTTCACTCTTTTGTTAATGATTGTGGATAATCTATTTCTTCTCAAGTATTCTTAACCACAGTAGTAAATGTAATGTTCACCTGGATTAAATTCACCTATTTAAATGTACTTACATCCAAATGTTTACTCAAACATCTCTTGTTTGACCATTTCAAACTTACCTTGGTTCATGGATCTTATATTACAGGTTCCTATGTAATATTGATCTTTTACTACAGTGGAATTTCCTTCCATTGCCAGACATTCACAACCAAACTTCCTTTTGCCTTTGACTTATCACTGTATTAGTATTGAACCTTCTTAGAGTTGCCCTTAACTCTGCCCCAATAGTATGTTGGATACCTATTGACTTGAGAAGAATAATCATCTTCTGGTGTTATAGCTTTTTAGAGTGGTTATCTATTTCTTTCCCCAATGGATCATCTATTGTCAGAATTCCTCACTATGACTTACCCATCTTGAATGATCCTACATGGCACAACTCATAGTTTCACTGAACTATTCAAACTCCTCCATTATGATCCAGAAGAAGGAAATCTGAATAACATATAACTTTTTCTATCCACAGAAAAGCACAGGAGGTAACAAAATAATGTGTTATAAAAACCAACAAGACTCAAGATGCAATTCAAGGTGACCTAGAAAGCAAATATTAATCCAAATATAAGTCAAAAAAGATGGACATTCAATAAGGACGTGTTCAAAACGATCATAGAAAGAAAACCAAAGCTAAAGAGATTATATGCTTCTCAGACATCATCCTCAATAGAAATTTTTAAAAAGTATTCAAATGCAGCAACTAAATATAACAACTCCAAAATAACCACAGACCATTAAAATATTTCTTTATAAATGCACATGAGAGACAAGAAAGCAGAAGCTAAATAGAACCGATGGTGAAGAAATAGGTCTAAAACATCGTGATCTAAATATATATCATAGCTGCATGCAGCTCTGTCTCTTTCTGTTTGTCTATGCTAAACTGGGCATATTTTATGACAGAAAACTCACAGTGACAGAATAGCTCAGTGAAACTATGAGTTGTGCCATGTAGGATCATTCACTCCTAGATTCAATCCAGTACAATTACTAGATCTGTTAGAAAAGGTTCCTTAAGAGTTCTTTGAATTTTTTTTCTATCACTCTGCCCTCTTGGTTTCACTTCTCCCCCAAAGAAAATTACTATATTTTTAAAGGTTGACTTCCTACCTTTATCTATGTCATTATAAAATCTAGGAACTCTGCCCCCATGGCCTTGTCTACTGATGTCAACATTTCTCATCAAGGCACTCAGAAAATGTTGCTTCTTTGAGATATCTGACTACTAATCTATAGCAGTATGAAGAAGAGATCTGGTAATTCTGGGGAAAGGATAAAGGTATGCTGGACTTCTTCAAAAGAATTAACTGCTCTTGTCTAGACTCAGCCATAGGAATTAAAATTGGGACATTATTGATGATGAAAGTTCCATATCATTCACCTGAGTGATGAGATCAGGAAAAACCTCAGAAATTTAGCAGTACAACTTTATTTAGCTCCCTTGATGTCCTATATGCAACCATGTTCATCTATCTTTATACCAGCTATACAGGGTTATTATACAGGGAGCTAATATAGTGATCTATACCTCTGGAAAGAAAATAGCTTTAATCTTTCCAGGACTAATTTTTGTTTAATGCTAACTTTCTAAGTTGTCTTGAGAAACTCTAAGTTTCTTTTTGTCCCTACTCACTATTATTGAGGGTTATCCTAAGTCCTACACAGATACCAAAGCTCAAGATGCTTACTCTCTCAGTAATCTACTCTCACACACACCAAATAGTAACTGAAGAATTTTAGTGGATCTATTGGAGGTTCCCTGGTATGATTATACCTGGATGCTACTGTCCAAAGTGGGGGTTTCAAGGAAGGTCTCAGACCTGGTCATGGTTAAAATATCTTTACTACTTAAGCCACCAAGAAATAATGGTGATATATCTCAATTTATTCTTTAATGATTAGCATATTTCCCATCCTAGTGATTCTGTATTCCTGATTTACATATAAACTCTGTTCTCTATTACTCACTGCCTTCTCCCTTGCTCCCATCCCCTAAACCACTACTCTCACAACACTTAAATCAAAACCTACTCACTGTACTTTCTGGAAGGTCTTTCTTCATAGTTAAAAGTTTGCTTTGATCTTAAAACTTTTTATCTCACTCCTTTCATCTTTTCCTTCAATGAGACCTAGCTCTCTCCTAATGACAAAATTTTCTTGATCACCATTTTGTGATTTGGAAACGCTGCTCGGACTTTAACTCATATCCTCAGACTCACTTATTATGGTAAGGAAATTAGAATACTCCTTGTTCCCAGATATTTATTCTATAGCCATTTTTTTTTGGTAATCTCTCCTTTGAGATCCATTCAATCCTGATCCATTGAAGCTCAATAGTCTTCTCTTATTGAGGGATATGGGAGGAAATCTTTGCCAAAGTCAAAGTACTCACCTCTTCTCCCAAAGAGTCCTTCTCAGAAGTGACTTTCTCTCTCCTCTTCATCACCAGAGATTTACATCTCTGATTCCAGCTTACTCAGTGGCTCCACATGGGCACCAAAAGTCACAGCCAAGGCTTTTGACAAGTCTAAATAGATTTTTTTTTACAACTAGGGAGCTGTTCTGGTTCTGTCCGTATCCAGTGAACAATTGAGATGTGTCTTCACTTGATAAATTTATTTATTTTAGGGAGAGTGGAATAATTACCTAGGCTGTCTTATCTTTTCTATATTTAAAAAAAAAGTATGATTGAGTCTATGAGTCAATTTTCTCCCTAATCATATGTGGAAAGGGAAAGGATTGCTTAAGATTATATGAACACAATAGCATGAAAAAAATCACTTCTTAATTCAGCTATTGTCTCTTTTTGTAGAATTGGAGAATAAATATCTTCATTTCTTTGCCTCTTGAAATAATAGAATGCAATTAGTATGTTAAAATTGTCATCTTATTCAATTAAAATTTCTTAGATTAGATGTTATTAGCCTCTACATTTTCCACTTTGTGTTTCTTAAAAAAAAAAAAACTTTTTAATCCCAAACCTAGAAACACCTTAGGAATATTTATGGAGTTCTTCACTTCTCTTGCATGACTGAGATTGAAAAAGCATCAGTTCTTTTTCACAGAAAGGGAATTTTCTCAGAGTTATATACTACTTCAAAAATGTACACAAAGAAACAAGTATCTTTGCCCCTTTTTACTGAATAAGGAAATTCTCCTTACTCCTTTATATCACCAATTCCTATGGATTTTTATTTGCTCCATGAAACATGACATGACATACCATGTTCTGTGTTTTTTCTACTAACTACTATATTTATCATTTTAATGTTTGCCACTTGGTGTCATTTAATGAAGTTGTTTGAGGATTGTAGACTTCTTTAGAGGGCATGTATCTCTGCAGAACCATGATAGGGACTGTGTTGGGGCCCTGAATAATTAATTTTGTTTTAAAGACAAATATGTGGCCAGATGCATTTAATTTTGTCAAGAATTAAAGTGTTCAAGGATTTGGATCAACAAGTTTAATTATTTTATCTTCCCTACCTTATATGAGGAGTATAATTACCTCACAATGGCACACTTTTTGAATTCTTTCCAATTTCAGATATTTCTTATCACTTTTAATAACTCATTTCTTTTGCATCAATTATAGCCTGACCTAAAGCTGCATGGGAAGTGGATGTAATATATAGTGGAATCCATTTAAATGAATTTCTGATTAAAGAATAAAACTGTTAAAAGAATAAATTTATTGCACAAAGATTTATACAAATCCTGAATATACTCTAAATCCTCTTACATGAAAAAGTGATGAAAGATTAAAATGTTAAATAAATTAAAACCCACCATATCAATGAAATGTAATGATGATTTGACCTACTAAATGAAGGGAGCAGATGAAGATATAAATTTTAAGTGCTCCAATGCATGCCAATTTAAAAAATGTATTGAGCCAACTGTAACGCAAATCTATGATCAATGGTTCTCCCTAATAAAAGAATGCATTCTTTGAAAAACATTGCTATTATTTTAAAACACATTTTGGGGTTCCTTTTAAGAAGGAAAATGCAAAATGCCCTTGTTTCCAGAAGCAAAGAAAATTAATACTATGCTTTCTTTTAATCCTTGATCTTTTTCTTTGGGTAAGTTGTATTTTATGATCTATAATATCAGAGGCTAATAAAAATTAATTCCTTTCTATACAATTTCTATTCTTTGCCAGGGGTTTTTTTTTTATAAAGATTTAAGTATATACTATTTGCAGAAAACAAATATGCCAAAAGTTAATATTATGACATAAAAGTTTTTTTTTATTAAATCTTTTTACTTTTAAAAATATGCATGGATAATTTTTCAACTCTGATCCTTGCAAAAGGTTGTGTTTCAAATCTTCCCTCCTTCCTCCTATCCCCTCCCCTAAATGGCAAATAATCCAGTATATGTTTAACAGTAACATAAAATTTCAATAAGTATAAAGGATTGTCCAAGTAATTTCCATTAAGAATCACCAGATTCCTGTTATAATTCTATATTCACAAATGAATAACATATTTTCTGAAGTTCCTGGAAGTTTGAGCAAGTCAGTATACTAATCTTTCTTTTATCTTTGAAAAGAAAAGTTCAAAGTTAGAATAAGGCACAGATAGAATGTTATTTCTTGTTTTTAAGGATGTTATGATTTGATCACTGAAAGACTTTAGCCCAACTTAAAGTTTATGGTCAGATATGATTTGTGATCTTCTCAAGTCTTTGATTTAGGACATGTTAAAATATACTTACCATGTAGAGAAAATCACATAGTAGTCTTCTGAACTACATTAATTTATTTATAAGTAGACTGCAATAAATTAGTTTTAGGGGTATGTAAACCCTTGGTTTTAGTCTACTAGCTTATCATCAGATAAATTTTGATCCTGTTGTTGCTTTATGATCAAAACTCACAAAAATCACTAGCTACTTCTAGCTTGTATTTCTTTTGGTGAGAGTAATGTTGGAATTCTTTGGTTAGAGGTTCTTAACATTTTTTAATTCTTTCAGCATCTAATTATACAGCCCTTCTCAGAATATTTTTAAATACCCAAAATGAAATATCTTGAACTACAAAGAAAATCAATAATATTGAAATATCATTATCAAAATATTTTAAATAATTGTAATGACCCTTGATTAAGATTCTCTTTTCTTTGAAGAGTTCTAAAGGAATAAGCTAGAACCAAAGCAGACCAGAGTATCAGTTTAGTCTACCACTCTAATGCCCACTAGGAAAAAAAGATACTGTAATTTTCTTTGTATACATCTTTTTTTTGTAACAGAGTTGGGCCAAACTAAAGTCACACCACCATATAGGGATTGTTTTGTTTTCACTTTGTATCATTAGTACTTTGCCTAACACATGGGCTAAATAACATATAATGTTTAATAAAATGCTTGCATTTTATTAAAAGCTTGGCTTGGAACCTACACATATACAAATGCTTTATTCTGTATTCTATTGTTGAGAGCCAGAACTCTGGAGAGGCATACTTGAAACAAGGTGTTAACTTGGAGGAATTGATAAGACAATGATTATTTACTTTTACATGTACTTAGTTCAACAAGATTGATACCTATGCTACAAGATTAACACCTACCATGATGTAATTATAATAGAGTATATAAGAAGCCAAGGAGAGAGAGAGAGGAGAGAGAGAGAGACATGATCAAGGCCTGTCTGAAGAGCCTTCAGAAAGCTAGCCAGGCCCCAAGTAAAGGAAACAGATTGTAAAAGAGATAATAAGTAATTTGGAGTTTATCCCTGGCTATTCTTATGGCGATTACTCTGCTGAAAGGACGGCTGGTCCAAAGATCTCCAAAAAGCTAACCAGAACATTACATTCTAAGTCTATCATTTCTTTGCAATGAATACTATGTTTCATGACTAATCCTCTGGAATCATGAAGGATAATTTCATTGGTATTAGTTCTTTTTTACTTTCAAAATTGTTTATTTTTTCAGTGTTGTAACAGTATAAATTGTTCTGCTTATTTCATTCTTTAATCATTTGATAAAAGCATCCAAAACTGTTTATCTTTATAATATTATTACTTCAGATCACATAAGTTCTTTCTCCTTACTCAATAAAGAAATATTTATTAAATATGTATTGTTTGCCAAGCACTAAAGGAAGTAATATTTACAAGGGGAGGTAATATTCATAAGTACAAAAAAAATAGATAAATACAAAAGTTTGTGTGTATATGTATGTGAGAGAGAATTAAGAATTGTTAGGTTCAAGGAAAGACCTCATGTATGAAATAGTGCTTCCCCTTCCCTCACTGTCTCATCTGAAAACCTTGCCTCATAATTTTACAAAAAAAAAATTGAGGCCATTTTTCATGAGTTTCTTCTTTTTCCTTCTTTCTCATAATGTAAGTTATTCATATGTCTTCTACCATTATCTCCTCCCGTCCCACATAAGGAAATGATCTTACACCTTATCAAGATTAACTTTTCTACTCAGTCAAAATGATCCCATTACAGCTTGTCTCCTCCAACAGATTGCCATCTATGTAATCCCCACTCAATCACTTATGTTTAAAACTCTAAGTACTGACTCATTATTTATTGTCTACAAACATATCTGCCCCATATCTCTTCTACTCTTTATGGCTAAACTCCTTGAAAAGGCCATCTACAATAAGTGCTTCTTCTTTTTTCTCATTCTCTTCTTAAAGGGTTCATAATCCAGAGGTCAACATTATCATTCTGCTGAAACAACTCCAAAGTCATCAGTGATCCCTTGTCAAATCCAAAAGCCTTTTCTCAAATAGCATTTTAATGTTTCATCAGCTGTTGACACTATTAATCATCTTCCCTTCCTTGCTCCTCCCTTCTCTTTAACTTTTTAAAATCCCACTTTCTCTTGGTTCTCTTCCTCTCTAGGTGACTGATCTTTCTCCATCTGCTCTGCTGGATCCTCTCCCAGACCATTTACTCTAATATAAAGTGTCCTACAGGTTCTCCTGGATGCTCTTCTCCTTCTTTACACTTTACTTATTGACCTCATCAGCTCTAATGGATGTAATACCATGTCTATGCTAATGATTTTCAAATATACTTACCTTTTCCCTACCTCTCTGCTGACCAATCTCAGATCTATGATTACTTTTCAGATACTTAATATTTTCAAAATGAAACTCATTATCTTTCTCCCTCTCTTGACTCCCTTATTACTTATAAAAGGCAATGCCATGCTTCCAGTACCTCTGGTCTACAATTTATGTATTATGCACATTTTTTTCATTATTCTCCTACCCCACATATTCAATCTGTTATCAGAGCCTATTGATTTCATTTTTGCAATATCTCTTAAATATGCCTTCTTTTCCCTGACATTGCCACCACTCTGGTACAGGTCCTTATTACTTTAATTCTGAACTGTTACAAAAACAGGCTGGTGGACCTACCTGACTCAAGTCTTTCTCTATTCCAAACCATCCTCCCCTCACCAGTAAAAGTGATTTTCCTAAAATGCAGGTCTAACAATGTTACTCCTATCTTTACAAATGCTGTCATTGGCTATTTGTAGCCTCTAGGATAAAAAAAAAAAAATCCTCTGTTTGATATTCAAAGCCTTTCAAAACCTAGCTCCTTCCTACCAATTCATATCATGCTATACTGTCTTAATGACCCCAGTCTCAATATTATTCTGTTATCAAGGTACTCTATCTCTTAATTCTAGGCATTTTTTTTTTTTTACTATCCTACAGGCCTAGAATGCAATTCTTCTTATCTCAACCTATTGACTTTCTTGGATTCCTTTAAGTCCCAATTAAAATCCCATCTTTTACAGAAAATATTTCCCAACTTCTGTTCCACAATTTGTTTGTGGTCTTCCCTGTTAGAGTGTGACCTTCTTGAAGGCTGTTTTTATATTCCCAGTACTTAGCAGAGTGCTTGGCACATAATAGACTCTTAATAAGTGCTTATTGAATGAATAAACAGTAACAATGAAGAACATTTCTTAGCACCTCATTGTACCTTTATCAAAACTGAATCATGTAATAGGGCAAAATAATTATAAATATAAGAAAAGACGAAAATAATAACATATTTTTAAGAGCACAAGGCAGTGAGCAGAAAGCAAAGATGATGGAGCAAATGTACCAATTTGCTTGAGCTTTCCCAAATTTCCTTTTGAATAACCTTAAACAACAAATTCTACAGAAGCAGAACCCACAAAATAAGAGGATGAAACAATTTTCCAGCCCAAGACAATTTAGAAGGTTCAGGAAAGGTCTGTCTTGGGTTCAGAGTAGAACAGACCAGCACAAACCATGCATCTGCAAACCTGTAACAAGTGTTGGGAGTTAATGAATCATCTATAGCAGCAGTGGCTTCCAGTGCTTTCAGCTCATAGACAGTTAAGAGATTGGATAACTGGCCAAAAGGAAATTAGAATTCCATATGCCTACCAGAACAGCAGAATTGGGACCCTAGTCAGAGCTCCAGAAATGAGTGTTTGTGATCACTCACAGACCAGAACACAGGCCAGGAGAATAGTTAACACACTTCTTTTTAGATCATATCATTTTAGACAAATTGAAAGATTACAAACTCCCAGAACCACCTCTCAAAAGAGCTGCATAAAAAACCTTTATTTATCTCATTTTTCAGATTATATTAATTTGTGTTCCTTGATCAGCTTTATCAAAATATGAAAGAGCATAAATAATGAATATCAAGAATAATCTTTACCTACTAAAAACTATTTACAATGATCAAAAATTATTCACTAATAATTTCTTTCATCATGAGTACGCTATTGCAATGAACTGACATAAAATAATTATTTACTGTCTTTACACAAAACTTTTCTTACTGTTGACAAACTAATCACAAGGGTACGCAGCAGGCAACTGAACCACCTTTACTCCTAATGTTTTAAGCAATTTCTTTTACATCACTTGGCAAGCAGCCTGTAACAGTTTGAACAGAATTATACACAATATGTCCAGTGAAGCCAAAACTCATTAAGTGTCTTTCTCTCATGTATCTTGTGAACCACAATATTGCACCCCTGGTGAGTCATCCCTCCAAATATTATGTTAACATTAAAGCCACCAGAAACCATTAATTTACTAGTCAAATTACATCTTTCAGCAGTATTTTTGCAATGTTCTGTCAAATGAACTGCTTATTACCAGTCATAAATGAAATTGTAGTGAGTGTTTTCCAGATATTTCTGAAACAAATTAAGGAAACATTCTAGAAAATATTCACCAATTACACTTTAGAGGATAAGAATTTTATTTAAAGATAATAAATTAAATATCCATCAAATTGTGATAGCTTTTTTTTTTCAGGGAAGGACATGACCTCAAAGAAACTTTGTCTTCTTATATAAGTCCAATGACCTAAAATAATAATTTTGGAAATTTTCAATTAATCTGTATTTTAGCATTGTCTCTTAAGAGACAATACCCATGTATTATAATACCCATATATTATATAGAGACATATGCATGCATGTGTTTGACAAACTCCCCCCCACCAAGATATTCTATAAGGAATGAATTTCCCATACCAGAATCCAATAATGGGATTTTTTTGTTCCCAATTCAATCAAGTTACTCAAGATGCTAGCTTCAAACTTGCATAGCAGTTAGAAAAAAATATCCAACAGATTCTTGAGGAATGAAAAAGAAAGAATAGGCCTTAGACTAGGCTTTAAAAAAAGAAATATTGACCCAACAGGAGGTAGAAGGGAGACAGAGGAGACACAGATGTAGATACACAAAACAAGTAGGTGAAAAGTTTTTTAAGAGACACAAGAAAAGAGTTGTGGGTGTCACAGATTTGAAGAAAGCCCTATTTATCTGCAAAATGAAAGGCTTATTCCTGATACTCTCTAAAGCTCCCTCCAAATTATCTCAAGCTATGATCTTATGTTATATACATTTTCTTACAGGCAACCACATGCAGTTAAGGATAAGCATAAAAAGAATCCTTGATGAGTGAGAGCAGAAAGGAATTCAAAGCCATGATGGAAATAAATGAAAGGAAAATATACTCAAACTTCCTCAGACTTAGAAAAATGAAAAGGTCTGCAGACTACATCATTGAAGTTGCTCTAAATGTGAAGAAGAATTGTAATTTTTCCACCCCAAAAATGTACTCATCCTGTTCCTTTCATTTAACTGTGATAACTTGAAGGAAAAAACATTATTTTGCATGTGGAAGGTGCTTTAATTTTTTTTTCCCCCCCTGAGGTTGGGGTTAAGTGACTTGCCCAGGGTCACACAGCAAGGAAGTGTTAAGTGTCTGAGACCAGATTTGAACTTGGGTCCTCCTGAATTCAAGGCTGGTGCTCTATCCACTGCACCACCTAGCTGCTCCTCTTTAAAAATTTTCAAATTGAGTTTAGTTAATTTCATAAGATGGGATACTACATGTACTTATACAAACTATGTAAGACCTTTTAAATGTTGGTCCAAATTTTCTCATAAAATTTTTACTAAGAAATTAACTCACTTTTACTCTCTTTTATTTTGATATCTTAGGTGTGTCTGTGATGATGATGAATAACAATACCTGGCATTATAAAGTGCTTTAAAATTTACTAAGTTCTTTATATTATATCTTATGTGATCCTCAAAACATCCCATGAGATAGGATATTTTATTATTATTGCTATTTTACATATGAAGAATCCAAATCATAGAGAGTTTAGATGATTTATTCAGGGCCAAACAGCTAGTTAAGTGGTCAAATCAAGATTTCAATTCAGATCTTCTTAAGTCCAAATCTTTGTGCTATTCACTATACCACATAGCTTCCTTATCTACCACTCAAATAATCCATCTGTTGTCACTCATTCTCACTACATAATTGCCCAGCTCCTTTCTGGTCATACATATGCTCAATAATGTATTTTATATCATTTTTTTGCATATAAGTTAATTTTGTAACACTGCATCTTGATCACATATGTAATATATCTTTCTTTTGCTTAAAAAAATTGTTGGTAATTTGAATTCAATTTTAATTTGCTTTAAAAAATAAAACAGCAAGACAAAAAATTAACCATGTTTATTTCCTCTTCTCACTTCTTTTTTCCATTCTAATCCCTGACTTGAGTAATAATTTCCTTTTTCCTACTGCTCTAATACAATCACAAATGAAAAAACAAAAAATAAATAACGTGTTCTAAGTACAAGAGTAAGAAAGAGTCTAATTATGTGCATTTTTAAATTTAGAGTTACCCCATATGCATTCTTTGGCCCCTGGATTATTGGTTCCCCTTCTTTTAACAAAACTAGGAGAGAAATTATCCCTTTGAAGTATTCTTAGCCAAACATGTGATATTATAATTTTTTCTCTTGTTTTTTTTCTAGTTCTAGTTGTAGCATTTTGGAACAATTGTATTCTTCCTTTTTCGGTGCCTCATATACTATTTTCCATGTTGTTTCACCAGATTTGTCCATGTCCAGATCATACTGTGCCTAGAAATGTTGTGATTTGATCAAATATTTGGGAGTCCACCTGACAAAGCTAAGTCAGGAACTATATGAACACATATACATAAGACTTTACACACAAATAAAATCAGATCTAAACAACTGGAAAAATATCAAATGCTCTTAGGTAGGATGAGCAAATATGATAAAATGACAATTCTACCTACATTATTCTATTTATTTAGTGCCATACCAATCAAACTCCCAAGAAATTATTTTACAGATCCAGAAAAAATAATAACAATGTTCATCTGGAAGACCAAAGATCAAGAATTTCAAGGGAATTAATGAAAAAAAAAAAAAAAGCAAATGGAACCTAGCTGTGCCAGATCTAAAACTATATTATAACGCAATAGTCATCAAAACCATTTGGTACTGGTTAAGAAAGAGTAATCAATCAGTGGAATAAATTAGGCTTACAGGACAAAAAAGTCAATGACTAAAATAATCTACTGTTTGACAAACCCAAAGATCCAAGCTTTTGGGATAAGAATTCAATATTTAACAAAAAATTTCTGGGAAAATTGAAACCTAGTATGGCAGAAACTAGGCAATGACCCACACTTAACACTGTATACTAAGATAATGTAGAAATAAGTTCATGATTTAAAAGTAAAGAGTGATATTATAAGCAAATTAAAATGACATAGAATAGATTACCTCTCAGATTTGTGGAGGAGGAAGAAATGTATGACCACAGAAGAACTGGAAATCATTATTGATCACAAAATAGATAATTTTGATTATATTAAGTTAAAAAAAAACTTTTTGTACAAACAAAACTAATGCAGACAAGATTAGAAGGGAAGCAATAAACTGGGAAAACATTTTTACATTCAAGAGTTCTGATAATGGCCTGATTTCTGAAATATATAGAGAATTGATTCAACTTTATAAGAATTCAAGCCATTTTTTAATTGATAAATGGTCAAAAGATATTGACAGACAATTTTCAGATGAAGAAATTAAAACCATGTCTAGACATATGAAAAGGTGCTCTAAATCACTATTGATCAGAGAAAAGCAAATTAAGACAACTCTAAGATACCACTACACACCTCTCAAATTGGCTAAGATAACAGGAAAAGAAAATGACAAATATTGGAGGGGATATAGGAAAACTGGAACACTAATGCAATGTTAGTAGAATTATCAATGGATTCAGCCATTTTGGAAAGCACTTTGGAATTATGCTCAAAAAGTTATCAAACTCTGCATAACTTTTGATCCAGCAATGTTTCTACTGGACTAATATCCTAAAGAGCTCTTAAAGGAGGGAAAGGGACCCACATGTGCAAAATTGTTTGTGGCAGCCTTTTATGTAGAGTCAAGAAACTGGAAACTGAATGGTTGCCCATCAGTTGAAGAATGTCTGAATAAGTTATGGTATATAAATGTTATGGAATATTATTGTTCTTTAAGAAATGATGAGCAGAATGATTTCAGAGAGGCCTGGAGAGAACTTACATAAACTTATGCTAAATGAAATGAGCTGAACCAGATCATTGTATACATCAACAACAAGATTATATGATAATCTCTTCAACAATGAGATGATTCAGACCAGTTCCAATGATCTTTTGATGAAGAGAGCCATCCACACTCAAGCAGAGGACTGTGGGAACTGAATGTGGTTCACAACATAGCATTTTCACTCTTTTTGTTTTTGTTTGCTTGCATTTTATTTTCTTTCTCATTTTTTTCCTTTTTAATTTGAGTTTTCTTGTGCAGCAAGATCATTGTATAAATGTGCATGCATATATTGGATTTAACATCTATTTCTACCATGCTTAACCCAATATATTGGGTTATTTACCACCTAGGAGAAGTGGTGAGGGAAGAGGGAGGTATTGGAAACAAAGTTTTGCAAGGGTTAATGTTGAAAAATTATCCATGCATATGTTTTGAATAAACATAAATATAAAGCTTTAATTTAAAAAAAAAGAAATGTTTTGATTTGTTGTTCAGCTTCACTATGTTCATGCAATCTATTGAATCATCTGATTTTCTAAGTTGGGAAATCACTGTAGTGTAGTTATAGCAAATATTGAAATATTTTTTTTTCTGACATTTTATTTTTTAATAATATTTTGTTTTTCTCTAACTATAGGTCAAGACATTTTTTTTTAGTTTCCAATTTTACAGGATTTTGAGTTCCAATTTTTTCTTTCTCATTCCTTTCCCATTCCTCTTCCTAAAATAGTAGGCAATTTGATATAGGTTAAACATGTGCTATTATGTAAAATATTTCCATTTTAATCACAGTTGTGAAAGAAGAAACATATTAAAAGAAAAAAAACATCAAAAGTAAAGAAAGTTTAAAAAATGTATGTTTTAATTTGCATTGAGTCCATCAGTAAATGGCTGTAGATTGCACTTTCCTTCATAAGTCCTTTGTATTTATCTTGGATCGTTTTGCTACTGAGAAGAGCTGAATCAATTATAGTTGATTATCACACAAAGTTGCTGATACTACATACAACATTTTCATGGTTCTACACATTTCACTTTGCATCAATTTCTACAAGTGTTTGCAGGTTTTTCCTGACTGTTCATAATTTCTTATTGCACAATATTATTACAAAATACCACAACTTGTTTAGCCATTCCCCAATTGATGGGCACCTCCTCAATTTCCAATATTTTGTCACCACGCAAAAGAATTGCTATAAATATTTTTGCATATATAGCTCCTTTTCTGGAATACAGAACTAATAGTGGTATTACTAGATCAAAGGGTATACACTGTTTGGTTGCCTTTGGACATTAAATTGCTCTCCAGAATGGCTGGATCAGATCATAATTCCACTGACAATGTACATCTTCTCCAAAATTTCTCATTTTCCTTTTTTGTAATATTAACCAATCTGATATTTATAAGGTGATACCTCATAGTTGTTTGGTACCTCACTCTAATCAAAAGTGATCTAGAGTACTTTTTCATAGGCCTATAGATATCTTTGATTTCTTTATCTGAAAACTGCCTGTTCATATCCTTTGACAATCTAGCAATTGGAGAATGACTTGCATTCTTATAAATCTGAATCATTTTTCTATATATTTGAGAAATGAGGTTTCTACCAGACCTCCCTGTTTTAACAATTATTTTCCAGCTTTCAGCTTTCCTTCTAATATGGCTGCATTGGTTTTGTTTGTGAAAACCTTTAATTTAGCTAATCAAAATGATCTTGTTTGGTCACAAACTTATAACTCACTTAACTTTTTAAAATATTTGCATGTTATACCAGTTGGCATATATATGTTTAATACAGATTTGACATCATTGTCTAGGGTATCATTATAAGAAGATGTATTTTTCTTCCTTATCTCTTTAAATTGGATCTGTTTTTGTTTTTGCTTTGTCTGAAATTTGCTGACACTATGTACAAGACTCTCTTGCATTTGAAATTGAAAGAAATTGAAATTGAAAGAATCCTCTAAATACCTCTTGAAAGAGATCCCAAAACAAAAACTCCCAGGAATATAATAGGATAAAACAATATTTAGCAGCTTCTATGTTAAAAAAAAAAATAAAATAAAAATAAAAACAAAAAAACAGAGGACTGTTGAAATCCAGCTCCTATAGTGAATTAAGGGTGGGAATTTACTGGGACCAGCAGAGAGAGTCTCACATATGAAATCTTTGAAGTTTATTGATCAGAGAGACAAACATATATATATATATATATATATATATATATATATATATATATATATATATATATATATATATATATATATATATATATATATATATATATACATATACATATATATATATATATATACACCTCAAATGCTCATAGACTTGACACAAAGTACACTCTTTGAAGTTCCTACAGTTTTCTCTAACAAACAAGATTTACTGAGTTGTAAATGATTAAGGCCAGGTTCTTGGTTAATTAGACAGAGATGCAAATAGTTGAGATACACATCAGGGTAAAGTTATCATACCATTGTCTCAAGTACCTTTCTCCCAAATGTCTTCAGACTCTATTATGGACTGGTTTTCCTTTACTAAGTTCAAAGATTTGTATTTAATCCAAAAACTAGTATTTGCATTTTGCTTCAGTCTCTTAATTTATTATAATCACAAGCAGTCTCCACTATTTCAATAAGAAAAGGGAGTTTTGGTGAGCTAAGTTACTGTAAGATTCAAGAGCTGGAATGGATTCTTATCTTCTGGCCATCTACAGAAGACTTAGAAGTTGAGATGCTGGAGGGCAAAGGAGCCAGTATTACAACCAAAAGTTACATAACTGGAAAAACTGAATATGATCATTTAGAGTGAAAAATGGATATTCAATGAAAGTAAGGATTTTCAAGCATTCCTGAGGAAAAGATTATAGGTTAAAAGAAAATTTGACTTTCAAACACAAAGTTCAAGAGTATCATAAAAAGGTAAACCAGAAAGGGAAATCACAAGGGACTTCATAAGTTTAAACTATTTATATTGCTCCATGGGAAGATGATATTGGTAAATCATATGAGCTTTCTCATTATGAGGGCAGTTAGGAAAGGAGAGAAAGAATACAACAGTGGAGGGGGGAGGGGAAGAAAATACAGTTAGCAGTCATAACAGTGAAAAAAAAAAAGAAAAGAAAGGTCTCATCTCTCAAATATACAGAGAAATGGGTCAAATTTATCAGAATAAGAGCCATTCCCCAAATGATAAATAATCAAAAAATATGAACAGTAAATTTTCAGATGAAGTAATCAAAGTTGTCTATAGTTATATGACAAAATGTTTTAAATCACTGCTGATTAGAGAAAAGCAAGTTAATTCTGAGTTACTAGCTCACATCTATTGGACAGAGTAGTAGGATAGAAAGTAAAAATGACAAATGTTGGAAGGAATATCAGAAAATTGACATACTAATGCATTGTTGACAGAGTTGTGAAACGATTCAACCATTCTGGAAAATAATTGGAAATTATGCCCAAAGGTCTATAAAACCCTGCATACATTTTGACCTAACAATAACACTTCTAGGTCCCAAAAGAAATTTCAAAAGAAGAAAATTAAAAGAATCTATACATAAACAAAAATATTTATACTAACTCCTTTTTAGTGACAAAGAAGTGGACATTAAAGGGATAAACATCAATCTGGGAATGGTTGGAGAGGTTTTATGATTGTAATGTGATACTATTGTGCTATAAGAAATGATGAGCTAAGCTTTCAGAAAAACCTATAAAAATTTACTTGAACTGATTCAAGTGAAATGAGAATTTCAGGAGAATTTCAGGAGAAATTTGTACACAATGACAGCAATATTATAAGATGTTCAACTGTGAATGACTTAGTGATTCTCAGAAATAAAATGATCCAAAACAACTCTGAAGGACTTATGGATGAAAAATGCTATCCATACTCAGGGAAAGAACTGATGGAGTCTAAATATAAATTGAGGTATACTTTTGTAAAAAAAAAAAAAAAATCTTATTTTTTTGTTTTTCATGTTGATCTGTATTTTCTTTCACAACATCACTAATATGGAAATATGTTTTCTAGGACTGTACATATATAACCTATATATTAAATTGTTTAATTTCTTAATAAGGGAAAAGGAGAGAATTTGGAATTCATTTTTAAAAACAAATGTAGAGAATTATTTTTACATATGATTGTGGAAAACAAAATATTAAATTTAAATAATAAAATTGTTACTTCTCATGTAGTATCTTATTTTTATATCCTTCAAGAAAATCTTACTATGCCTTGATATGACAATACATTAAAATAAGTGTGGTGGAGGCAGCCTGAAAATTGAACTCATATGTTCATTATGTAAATATGATGAGTAATTATTTATATATCTTGAATTTTATAACATTTTAATAACAAATACCTCCTTCTATTTTACTATGCTAAAAAGGTCTAGATGGGAAGGGATTTAAATCTCATGAGGCCTCATTTTCCTAAACTACTAAAACAAGGGACAGAACCATGATTCTACATTACAACATGGACCCTCTGGGTTTTGTGGAATGCTATATGAAATCATTTTATCTGAATACACTCACATATCAAACAGCATATACTGTTTGAAAATCAGAGAAAAAGAAAACAAAAATTCTTCTCTTTTGGAAGTTAATCCTATTGATCAAAAACAAAACTGGTAGTTGAATTTTTAATTGTTTTTGTTTTCTGATTTGTTCAAAAGTACTGGAAGAAAAATTCCTTGAATCTGTCAGTAAACATTTCATGACCAATTGATGTATAGTAAAACAATATATAATGGATAATTGGCACATAGTTAAAACCCTTAGAACCTTTCAACACATTAGAATATTAGGGTGTGTTATTTTTCTATTTTAAAAGGACAGGCAATTTCCAGAAGGTTAACATAAGGTTTCCATCATGAGGATCAACCTTTTTCAAGTTCACATATACAGTTCTGTCTATATGCAGAATATGAAATTGCAAGAGGAATGAAATGCTCATCAATCAAACATCAAATACCATCAGAATTCAGGAAATACTTTGCATTTCCAATTATCTTATATCATCTTACATATCCCAAGCTCCCTCGCAGATAAAAAAAAAATTCTTGTGACCCTTTGCAAATGAGAAATACAGAACGAAGGAAGGATAGTGTGAAGGTATAATCAAAACTAAGCTATTTAAACCTAAATGATTAATAATATATCTCTGATATTTTGAAAAAGAATATGATTTTGTCCTTGTCTTTATCTTTTGTTAAAGTTAATTCGATGAAAAAAATGAAAAAAATTCATTACTATTAATATATAGCAACATATAACTGAAAAGACTAATGGTTATTTTTGTTGTTTAGTTGTTTCAGTCATGATCGACCCTGCATAACCCCACATGATATTTTCTTGGCAAAAGTGCTAGAGGGTTTGCCACTTCTTTCTCCAGTGAATCATGTGAATTCATTTCTGTCAGGAAACCAGAGGGTAAGTAATTTTGCCATGTCACACAGCTAGAAATAGTCAAAAGCTGGATTTAAACTCAGGTCTTCCTGACTCTAGATCCAGTGCTCTATCCATGATCCACCTGCTATTTCCAATGTTTCCTACCTGGAAAAAAAAAAGGAAAAAATGTATTGCAGGGTGATGTCTGATCATGGAAACTGAGAATATTTTATGTTAGTTAAATAAAAACTGAGAATATTTTATGTTAGTTAAAGCCGATACTTACCCCTGAATTTAGAGAGCCTGTTCCTATGTTTCTTTTGTATTTCTGTTAGATAATGACTATATTGGTTCATTATTTTTATAAAGCTTTTTATTTTCAAAACATATGCATAGTTTTCAACAATCACCCTTGCAAAACCTTGTGTTTCAATTTTTCCCCCATACCTTCCTCTAAATGGCAAGTAATCCAATATATGTTAAACATCGGCAATTCTTTATATATATATATATATATATATATATATTTCCCCCAATTATCATACTGTACAAGAAAAATTCGGATCAAAAAGGAAACAAAATGAGAAAGAAAACAAAATGCAAGCAAACAAGAAAAATATGAAAATACTATGGTGTGATAGACACTCAGTTCCCACAGTCCCCTCTCTGAGTATAGATGGCTCTCTCCATCACAAGACCATTGAAACTGATTTGAATAACCTCATTATTGAAAAGATCCAAGTCCATTAGAATTGATCATTGCATAATCTTGTTGTTGCTGTATATAGTCTCACAGTCCCTGTCTCAGTTTCTCTCTCTCCTATCTCTGAACCTAGTGGATTCCTACTATATAGAGCCCCTCAGGGCCCATCCACATCAGGAAAGATCTCTTTAGTTGTGCAATTAGTTACTAGTGTCATGAGCTGACCTTGGTGTTCATTACATTTTCCCTTAATAGTAATAAATCTGTCTCTAGCTGCTGAATGTACTAACTCATTTTAGTTTAATTTTGACTATTACAGAAGCCTCATTTGTGCATCACAGTGAAGAACAACCAAGGAATGCTGGTCTTAGTAGTTTTTTTGACCACCCCAGACAGTCTTTGCCAGTGCACACTGAAGTAATCCACCTGCCAGAATGGAATAACACCCCATAAAGAGGACAACTGGGTCTGAGGGGAAGGGAAGAAAGAAAAGGGTTGAGAAAAATTTGAGTCAGATGGTGTTTCACAATCAATTCAGTTCACCTGTTTTCTATTTGTAGAGTTCTTCCCCTAATTTAACATGACTTGAATCACAGAACCATCTTATCTTGTCACAACTTGCTAAGGCTTTTGACTGGGCTGTAGGCAAAATTTTAACACCCTCTTAGTTCATTTGGGGACAAAATGAAGTATTTTCAAGTCACTGAGCATTCAATGAACATAGTTTAATTTACTCTAACATTGCAAGAATATGTAATGATGTGAAACAAGATAGAGTGGCACTTAATTTCTCTGGATGTTGCTTTCCTATCTCTATCTAGATCCTTATCAATAGAAGAAGATAATTCAGAAGAACTCAGCTACCCACCAAGTCTGAAAGGCTCAGACTACACATGTTTTTTTCAGACTTTTTATGCCTCTTAAGCAAAAAGCTGTATCAGTGAAGCTGGAACCTATCAGATTACATAGAAGAAGGAACCTTGGGCTATTAGGGAAGCTGGGATCATCAGTGAATCTGAGGTTGAAAGGAATCATGATAACATTGATTCTATCATAATGATGAAATTATAATTCATCAGGCAATGGGTTTGCCTCTTCTTATCTCTTGAGGTATAAGGCAAGATAATTCCTGTGATTGATGTCAGTTTGGCATTGTGGGGACAGTCTAATAACAAGTCTAGTTGGAATTCCTTTGTATCATACAATGAAATCTCTTCTGAATGTGAAAAGGAAGTTGGAGAAAAGCTTCACCTGATAGCAAATATAAGATTAGGTATGTTATGGGAAAGAAATGTTACTGATTCAATTTGAATATTTTCTCAGGAGGGGTTTGTCACACAGGGAAAACACATGAGAAACCTTTATTAAATAGATATTAGTATTACTTCCTGGCTAACAGGCATTTGCTACTGAAAAGGGAATAGTTGATGAGGAGCTTCAGCAAAAAAGTCTTTATCCAGTTGGAAGTTCTGATGGCCAGGAATCCATGTATGTTGTAGTAATTTTTTTTTTACAAAAACTGGAAAAATGCTTTGGGGATGGCGAAATGCTGAGACATCCCATATTTGTTACATCTATGTATTAGAACAGAGATGAAAAGCTATATGACTTTGTCCTCTGTATGGATGCCAAATCTTAAAATCTGGTAGAACTAGGGCTAATAAATTCTAAGATAGAGGATAACAAATGATTGAAAAGAGTATATCTATGCTTTTAAGGTAATGAATTTGTTAAAGTCAGAAAGAAGGAATTTTAAATGGAACCCTCCTAATCTTGAAGAGATATTAGATACAACAAATGACATGATAAATTGGCACAAGAATGCCCAATAAGATTTTTACTGAGAAACCCATTTTACAAATCATCCAGGAGCATATGCCAAAACTTAAGCCAAAAATACAAAGTCTCGGAGGCACAAACTTCAAAAAACAGAAATCATCCAACGGCTATAATAGTACTAACATTTTGGATTGATAGGTTAGGCAACTGAGCAACTGAGGGGACTGCAAAAAAATGATTGTGTGAGATTGTATGGTATTTCATTGGCTGAAAGAAAGTGATCAGCATCCAGTTTGGGCCAATTCTATATGCCCAAAAGTCACTTGTGACAGAGACTTCAGATGTTAAACTGACTTGCCCAGTACTGCAGGAATATGAGAATATTTGAGCTTCATCCCCCTAAGGAAACAATCATCAAAGGAAAGAAAATCAGAAAGTAAGCAATCAAGGGGAATAAAGGGGTTGAAGGGGAATGGAAATTATCAAAGATCTCAGGAATTAAAAAAAAACTCAAAGAATTTGAACATATGCAGATAAATCAATAGGGAAAACATTAACAGCAGAAGGAAATATAACTTCCAGATTTATGAGTTCAAGCATTTATGAATAAACACTTCAAAACAAAGGGAAAAAATCCAACATTTGATGAGACATAGGATTCTGTGAAATTCAAAGCCAATGTAGAACTATAACATGCTCTTTCTGAGTAGTTTAAAAGATAAATCAGAATTATGAAAGAAGTTATGGCCTACATGGCAAAAATAATTGGTAGAATAAAGAAAACTTGAATCTGACACTGACAATGATCTTACTGGAAATTTTTATTTTATTGCTGTCCTAGACAGTGGAGTAAAAGTGACTTCCATTCTATGGGAGACTTTTAAAGGAAACATCTATTCTACCTCTTATTGATTCTGGTCTTGGAGGGCTCAGTACTCAAATTTAGAATATGCCAAAGTGATCCTGGAGGTGGAGGAGGTGGAGGAAGTGGAGACAGAAAGAGTGTAAAAAAGGAGGTGGAGGAGGTGGAGAAAGGGGAGATGGAAGAGGAGGAGGAGAAGGAAAAGAAGGAAAAGAAGAAGGAGGAGGAAGAACAGGAAAAGGAAGAGCAGGAGAAAAACACATGAGAAATTACAAAATAAAATTAACTTTTAAAAAGATCAAGAACAGGTTATTTAAAAGTTATTAAGGCATCAAGATTGCACAGTAGACAGACTCTGGAGTCAGGAGGACTTGAATTCAAATACAGCCTCAGATGCTTAACTCTTACTACCTGTGTTATTCTGGATAAGTCATTGATTATCTTGTTTTTTTGTTTGTTTTAATAAAAGATATTGAACTACCTGAAAATAATTTTAACGGCCACTATTTTACTAACTACATATATGGGATGGGAAGACATGGGAGCAAGTACACATGAAAAACTTGATAAATGTCACATCAGTGCAGAAAAACCAAAAAACATAAGCTCTTTGAGGGGTGAGATGGGGATTTTTCTGTCTTTGTGTCCCTAACACCTAGCAGCACCTAGAACACAGAAGGAATTAATAAATGCTTCCTGATTAATTGATTAAATAGAAGCATGCATTTCTGACAATGGAATGATACCTCCTACGAGAGACTTAAGATTTCCCCCAATCGCTACTTTATGTGCCTTCATTTATCTTGTGTATATATGTGAATATATGTCTTTATATGTACACACACATACACACAATAATGCACACCAAAAAAAAAAAAAATGACTAAAGATTGGGAGTTATATCAGAGCAGAAAAAGCCATTTCATTTGTAAATAATAAGTGTTATGTATATGTATTCTCCTTTATAACTTGTTTCTGATTGGTAAAAAAAATAAAGTAGAAGCAAGGAGAAAGTGAAAGAGGTTAGAATAGAAAAAAATGCAAAATTAAAAAGCAGAATTGTAAATAGTATATACTCAACTATAAAATTACAGAAGACAAAAGAAAGGATTACAAAACAGAATTCAGTAATGTATTATTGATATTTTCTTGTTTTTTTAATAACAAACATAAATGAAAAAAATTCACATAAAGCTAAAATGAGAGGTTGGAACAAAATATATTATGCATCAACAATCAAAGCAATCATGATTTAAAATAAGAGTACAAGAAATATATACATGAGAAGAGATAACCAGGAAAATTATATCATGCTTAAAGGCCCAATAATTAATTGATATCATATTTAATATACATGCCCAAGATAGCATAAAATTAAGAGGCTGAAGGAAAATCTATTATGTCCCAGATAAAATTAAAAAAAAAAAACAGGATTAGCAATCATGATCTCAGACAAAACAAAAGCAAACATAGACCTAATTAAAAGAGCAAAGGAGGGAAAATTGCATTTTTCTAAAATATATCATAGACAATGAAATAATAGCAATATTAAATATATATATTTATCAAATAGTATAGTATCCACATTATATTGAAAAGATTTTTCACAAACAAAATCAATATATCCAAGATCTGACAGAAGATAGAAACCGGGAAGAGGTGATATTTTACAGCAAGTTTCCTGATCTCATTTCTCAAATATCTAAAGAACTGACTTAAATTTATAAGAATACAAGTCATTCCCCAACTGATAAATGGTCAAAGGATATGAATAGGCAATTTTCACATCAAGAAATCAAATCTATCTATAGTCATAAGAAAAAATACTCTTAATTACTAATTGATTAGAGAAATGAAAATAAAAACAACTCGAAGATAGTATCATACACATATCATAATTTTATATTTTATTTATTGTATATCATTCCATCATAGTCAACTCACACTTGTGTCCTATGACTACATATGCTTTTTCTAACTTCCCTAGTAATGAGAAAATATTTAAAATTTACAAGAATCATTTTCTGCTGTAAGAACATAAACCATTTAACCTTATTGGATCCCTTATGATTTCTGTTTTTTGCTTACCTTTTTATGCTTCTTTTGAGTTCTTTTATTTGAAAGTCAATTTTTTATTCATCTTTTTTTTTCATCAAAAATACTTGAATATCTTCTGTTTTATTAAAAATCCATATTTCCCCATCTTGAAGAATCCCCTTTTACTGAGTGGGTTATTCTTGGTTATAATCCTAGCTTCTTTGCACACAATACTATAAAAAATGATATTCAGGATGCTTTTCAGAAAAACCTGGAAGGATTTGAAAAATCTTGTGGAAAGCCAATTCAAAGTGAAACTAGCATACTCAGGAGAACTGCATACAATAGTAACAATATTGTATGATCAATTGTGAATGACTTAGCTATTCTCAGAATGACTATAATCTAAAACAATTTCAAAGTCTTCTGATGAAAAATGTTACTAACCTCTAGAGAAAGAAGTAATAGCCTATAAATGCAAATCAACTATGCCTTTTTTACTTTATTTTTCTTTTTCTTTTTTTTTTTTAGTTTGTATATGAAAATGTGTTTTACATGATTGCATATATATATCCTATTTTAAATTTCTTCCCTTCTCAAGTAGAGGCCAGGAGAGGGAGAATGAAAACAAATTTGGAACTCAAATTTTTTAAAAAAAATTAATGTTAGAAATAGCCCTTACATGTGAAAAATATATTTTAAAAGAAAGTTATAACAATTCTTTTATATTATAATGGCCAACAATGAATCAAGAAGACTAATGATAAAGCATCTTCTGATAGAGAGTGATATGCTCAGGGTGCAGAATGAGACATAGCATAGCATTTCTTAGAAATAGTCAATGTGAGAATTTGCTAGAAAATACATACTTGTTTCAAAGGTTTATTTTTCTAATATTTGAGGACTTGGAGGGATGTTTTGTCAATTTTTTAAAAAAAAATATTTTCTAAGTTTCATGTTGCTTTCTTATAATAAATTAGGAAATAACTTCCAGGTACTCAACCTGCTCCTTGTCATATAATAAGTTATATAGATCTAGAACTAGAATATGCTTTTTCTGGTGGCTAGTAAGATGTCCTTTTTTTACATCACATTTCTTCAACTCTAATAAGTTTATTCTATGTGTAGAGAAGTTATAATCATGAATTCTTTTCTGATTTTCCACAATTTAAATCTCAAGTCAATTTACCTCTTCAAATATGTTCATTTAGTGTTGAACTTTGATTCTCCCTTTCCCTCTTCTTTTCCCTGTCCCTCTTCCTATCTCTTTCCCTCTTCCCCACCCCCCTCTCTCTCTTTCTTTAACATACACACACACACACACACACACACACACACACACACACACATACTTCATGTTGGCTTTGCTCCCCAATTCTTTTTGAAAACTCCCTCCTTAAACTGGGACACTAATACATTGTTGGTGGAGTTGTGAAAGAATCCGGCCATTTTGGAGAGCAATCTGGAACTATGCCCAAAAAGTTATCCAGTTGTGCATACCCTTTGATCCAGCAGTGCTACTACTGGGCTTATATCCCAAAGAAATACTAAAGAGGGGAAAGGGACCTGTATGTGCCAAAATGTTTGTGGCAGCCCTTTTCATAGTGGCTAGAAACTGGAAAATGAATGGATGCTCATCAATTGGAGAATGGTTGGGTAAATTATGGTATATGAAGGTTATGGAATATTATTGCTCTGTAAGAAATGACCAGCAGGAGGAATACAGAGAGGCTTGGAGAGACTTACATCAACTGATGCTGAGTGAAATGAATAGAACCAGAAGATCTCTGTACACTTCAATGCTGTATGAAGATGTATTCTGATGGAAGTGGATATCTTCAATATAAAGAAGATCCAACTCACTTCCAGCTGATCAATGATGGACAGAAACAACTACACCTAGAGAAGAAACACTGGGAATTGAATGTAAAATATTAGCACTACTGTCTATCTACCCAGGTTACTTATACCTTTGGAATCCAATACTTAACGTGCAACAAGAAAATTGGATTTACACACATATATTATATCTAGGTTATACTGTAACACATGTAAAATGTGTGAGCTTGCCTGTCATCTAGGGGAGGGAGTAGAGGGAGGGAGGGGAAAATCTGGAAAAAATGAATACAAGGGATAATGTTATAAAAAAATTACTCATGCATATATACTGTCAAAAATGTATAATTATAAAATTAATTAAAAAAAACCTCCCTCCTTTCCTCTTGATTAGAATTCTCAATGTGTCTTCTGAATTTTATTCTTGATACCTTTCCCAAATTATTCAATATCCATAAAACATTACAGTTATTATCTATTTATCTATCTATCTAGGAAGTTTTCCCTCTCCCCCTTTTTTAGCTGAAAGACTTTTGTTCAGATTTTTCAAGTTGGAAAGTAATTGCAATTTTATCTTCCTTTTCAATGTATTCTATCCCGAGAGAAACAGAACCTAATATCTTTAAAACTGAAATCACAAATATTTGGTGACAGAGTGTTCTAGTGTATGAGGGCTTTGATTTAACATATTTGTGTATTTACTATGTACCTACTCAATATAGGATTAAACTATTTGGGAACCCTATTCCAGAAAAGAAAGGGAAGCATTAAAGAGAAATTCCCTCTGAAGAAGCGCAAAAGAGATATCTATCTACCATCTCCTAACATCATGGGACATTAGTAGGAAAGATTAGGCTGGTTAAGCAGGAATGTTGGCAATAAACTAAAGTGTCAGGAAAATCAAATCAGTAGGAGCAATGTGTTGGCTCAAGTTAAGAGTCAAAGCAACCTAGATAGAAACAAAGTGTGGGTATATTTGCAATGGCCTAGTTGACCTATTCATTTAACTTGCCAAGGATTCTAAATTTTATGTGTCCCTTAATCCTGAAATTTTTGCATGAATGTATGTGTTGTGTGATCTGCAGTAAAGTGAGCCTCTATAATGCCTCAGTTTCCTGAATTTTAAATACATGGAGAGAAGAGCAGAATAGTAGTGGTAGTTGAAGAGTGTGATTTTACTAAAATCCTAAATAGAAGAAAAAAAAATTCATCACAGATGTAGAAGCAATCCAAGAACTGGTTTTGCTTTTCTTATAAGTTTTGTTTCATTCCTTGCTACTAGAGAAATAAAGAACAAAGAGTAAAAGCTATGAGCCAAGGGGACTCTAAAGAAAAAACATGATCCCTGCCACCCAGTAGCAGGAATATTTGTAATGTTCTTGAATTGTGAGCGTCTGTCTGCTCAATTATAATCCTTCTCTGGGAAGAGATCTGTAAAATCTTTTCCTCTGTACGAAGGTTTCTTGGGAGCTCTGAATCTCCTCCAGCTCTTGTCCTTTCTCAAATCAGACTGGTCTCCTTTCAGCCTGCCTGGCATCAAAACTCTATCCCAGAGTCAATTCTCTCAGACCCAATGCTGCTCTTCTTTTATCCTCCCAGAGAATAGGCAGGTGAGAACTCAATCGGGCGTGGGGAAATACTTCCACCAATGAACTTGCTCCTCTTAGAATTCCTAAGGTGTAAACTCCCTTTAAAGGCCCGAATCAAAGGTCTGAGGCAGAGAACTGTCAAGTCAACCTGGGTTATCACCTCGTAATTGTCCAGACAACCTGAATTCTCACCTTGTCACTGTCCAGACAACCTAAGTTCTCATCTGGTAATCCTAACAAATACTGAGACAGAAATCCTTAATCTGATTTCTACTTCTAGTTCTGACACTAATTAGGTTGGACAAGCTTTATCATATCACTCAACTTTTATTGTTACCTTATCTATAGAAATAGGAATAAATGAACTATCACCTAATCCACTTATAAAATTCTTTGATTGGGATGTTGATCTGATAATACTTAAGCAATTTCTTTTATGGTAATGTTTTTAAAAGTTATATTGCTTATACCTGTTTCTTCAAAGAAATGTATTTAATTTAAACTACAAAAAATATACCAAAGCTACTTTAGTTAGTTCTAAATTATTTGTGATAGTATAATTTGTACAAGGGAGCACTTCTATTATATTGTATTGTGACCCTGGATCTCTTAGAATCAGCAGGAGTCAGGATAAGCAAAAGCCTTTATTCTTGGTCTTTTGTGGTCTTGGTCAGGGGATTAGATCTAGCAATCCTCACACCTTCTTCTTCTCTCTCCACCACCAGAAGAATGCATCAATCTCCTCCTACTCAACCCACTGATCTCACTTCCCCTTCTTTGTCCACACCCAGTCATAGAGCCAGCACAGAATAGTTGGGGAGGGTCATCCTCCAAACATGTGGCAATAGAGAATTGTCCAATTGGTAATTAGCCTCACGTGCCGTGTTACTTTGCACCTGCTCATTTGTAGCCCTTGACAATATTGATGTAAGTGATTTGACACACTTGTTTAAAAGAAAATCTATCCTGAAATCTAGGGTAGATGAAAATAATTTCTAAGTTAGGAAGTCATCATTTCACAAATGCATTAGCTAATCCTTTCACAAGATATTTAATACATCATTAAATTTTGTCCTCTTCCCCTATCTGCTGGAACTGACCATGTCACTACCCTATTTAATAAAATCCAGTGACTCCTTATTATCTTCAGGTTCAACATAAAATCCTATTTGTCATTCTAAACTTTTCATAATTTACTCTCTTTTCACCTTTCTAATCTTCTTATATCACCCCTTCCTGCATGCTGCTTGTAACGGTGACAACAACTTCTTTGCTGTAGCTCAAACAGTACTCTCCAGATCTTCTGACTTTGGACATTTTTGCTGGCTTTCTCCTTTCCATGGAATGTTCTTTCCTAATCCTCCTGACTTCCCTGGTGTCCTTCAAGACCCAATTAAAATGATGCTTTCTACGTAAAGCTTTTCCCAATTCTCCCTAAATCTTCCTTCCTTCCTTCCTTCCTTCCTTCCTTCCTTCCTTCCTTCCTTCCTTCCTTCCTTCCTTCCTTCCTTCCTTCCTTCCTTCCTTCCTTCCTTCCTTCCTTCCTTCCTTCCTTCCTTCCTTCCTTCCTTCCTTCCTTCCTTCCTTCCTTCCTTCCTTTTCTTTTCTTTCTTCTGCTTTCCCCCCTATTTCTCTTATATTTAGTTTATATATAGCTCTTTGCCTGTCTCTCCCTGTAGATTATGAGTTTAGGGTTTTGAAGGCCAGCATTAACTTCTGCCTTTCTTTGTGCCCCCAGTACACAGTACTTAGGAGATGTTTATTAAATGTTTCAACTGACTGATAAAGGAGTCATGCTTTGTGTATAACATGAATGCAATAATTTTTTATTGATTCATTTGTTTGACTAAAAGTGAGCAGCTAATTTGCTCTATTTTCCAAACCTGGTTTAAGGAATGAATAGAATAAGGATAATAGATTAATTAATTTGGTTCCACTGGCATAGATAATGCTCCAAGAAAGTTGATTGCACTTCTGGAAAATTTTTATTTCTATAGCTGATGAATATATTATTACAACAATTTACTGAAATACAAAGGCCAGGCAATTGCTCAAGTTAACAACCTGTTGGCAGCAAATGGATTTGTCCTCTAGATATTTTGATTTAATTCAAGCTCATTGGGATTTTAAATAATTGAAACTCTATATCAGCTGAATCAAACAAATTTGCACTAAATAAAGCCATCAAGTCTACTAATTGTTATCAACATAATTTGCTCAGAGTTGCAGATTTTTCAGGGAAATTACATTATAGAAGGCAAGTATTTACATTTTAAGATTATTTGAGTATAAAATTTTCTTGGTCATTGTTTTCTCTGTTTCATTATTTATTATCAATAAATTTAATTTACCCAAAAAGACATTTATAAAGATGTTAATTTTCCATGTTTCTTTCCCAGGTTTGCTTCTACCTCCACAAATCTGACCACCATTCTTCATCTGCCTTCTTATCCTTGAGGTTTCTTCTAGATCCTGAAGCTCCTTACTTCAATTTCCATTTTGAGGAAAAGTTCCAAACCATCCATAATTCATTCTTCTCTTGGCTCTGCTTTCTAATCTCCAGACTTTGCCACTGCTAATCAACTATCTTCTTACCCTGGAAGTTCTTTCATTACCTCTTACCTTCTCACTCTGGAAAAATTCTTTCAACCACCTATCCAGGTTCTGTTTTTAATTGTTGAACACTATTACAATGTCTTTTCCCCTTCACTTTGTCCCTGGCTTTTCAGCTCCTTTTTATATGTTTTCTTTCCCTATTAGAATGTAAGGGCAACAAAGGTTATCAAACTGTGGATATCCTTTCATCTATCAGTGTCTTTACTTGAGCCTGTATCCCAAAAAGATCATTATAAAGGAAAACAACTCACTTGTGTAAAAACGTTTGTAGCAATTCTTTTTTTTTTTAATTGCACTGCACATTTTTTGGAATTATTTTGGAATTGTTAAACTCCCAGAAGGTATCAAATATGAATACAAATAGATAATGGTACATTATGGTATTCTCTTTTTATTTATTAAACCTTTTTATTTACAAAATATACGCATGAGTAATTTTTCAACATTGACTTTGCAAAGATTTCTGTTCCAAGTTATCCCCTCCTTCCCCCCCACTCTCTCCCCTAGATGGCAGGTAGTCCAAGACATGTTAAATATGTTAAAATATATATTAAATCCAATATATGTATACATATTTATACCATTATCTTGACACACAAGAAACATTGGATCAAGAAGGAAGAAAAAACTGAAAAAGAAAACAAAATGCAAACAAACAACAACAGAAAGAGTGAGAATGCTATGTTGTGGTCCACACTCAGTTCCCACAGTCTTCTCTCTGGGTGCAGATGACTCTCTTCATCACTGAACAATTGGAACTGGTTTGATTCATTTCATTGTTGAAGGGAGACATCTTTCAGAATTGATTGTCAAATTGTCTTGTTGTTGCCGTGTATAATGATCTTCTGGTTCTGCTCATTTCACTTAGCATCAGTTCATGTAAGTCTCTCCAGGCTTCTCTGAAATCATCCTGCTGGTCATTTCTTACATTCATATACCACAATTTACCCAGCTGTTCTTCAAATGATGGGCATCCATTCAATGTCCAGTTTCTAGCCACTACAAAAAGGGTTGCTACAAACATTTTTGCACATGTGGGTCCCTTTCCCTTCTTTAGTATTTCCTTGGGATATAAGCCTAGTAGTAGCACTGCTGGGTCAAAGCATATGCACAGTTTGATAACTTTTTGAGCATAATTCCAAATTGCCCTCCAGAACTGCTGGATCCTTTCACAACTTTACCAACAATGCATCATGTCCCAGTTTTCTTGTATCCCCTCCAGCATTCGTCATTACCTTTTCCTTTCTTGTTAGACAATCTGACAGGTGTGTAGTGGTATCTCAGAGTTGTCTTAATTTGCATTTCTCTGATCAATAGTGATTTAGAGCATCTGGTCATATGACTAGAAATGATTTCAACTTCATCTGAAAATTGTCTCTTCATATCCTTTGACCATTTATCAATTGGAGAATGGCTTGAATTCTTATAAAGTTGAGTCAATTATATATTTTAGAAATGAGGCTTTTATCAGAACCTTTAAATGTAAAAATGTGTTCCCAATTTATTGCTTCTCTTCTAATCTTATCTCCATTAGTTTTCTTTGTACAAAAACTTTTTAACTTAATATAATCAAAATTATCTATTTTGTGATTAATAATGATCTCTAGTTTTCTTTGCTCACAAATTTCTTCCTTTTCCAGAGATCTGAGAGGTAAACTATCCTATGTTCTTCTAATTTGTTTATAACATCATTCTTTTTATCTAGATCATGAAACCACTTTGACCTTATGTTGGTATGTGGTGTTATGTGTGGGTCAATGCCTAGTTTCTGCCATGCTAGTTTCCAGTTTTCCCAGCAGTTTTTGTCAAATAGTGAATTCTTATCCCAAAAGCTGGAGTCTTTGGGTTTGTTAAATACTAGATTGCTAAAGTTATTGACTATTTTGTCCTGTGAATCTAACCTGATCAACTACTTTATTTCTTAGCCAGTACCAAATGGTTTTGATGACTATGTAGCAATCTTTTTTGTAATGGCTAGGAACTGAAAACTGAGTAAATGTCCATAAATTGGAGAATGACTAAAGAATTTATGGTATATGAATTTTGTGGAATATTATTGTTCTATAAGAAACAATTATTTCAGAAAGGCCTTCAGAGGCCTTATACTAAATTAAGTGAGCAGAACCAAGAGAACATCATACATAGCAACAACAAAATTATATGATGATATATTCTATTCTGCTAGACGTGACTCCTTTCAACAATGAGATGATTCAGGCCAATTTCAATAGACTTGTGATGGAGAGAGCCATATGCATCCAGAGAGAGGATTATGGAGACTAAATGTTGTTCACAACATAGTATTTTCACCTTTTTTGTTGCCGTTTGCTTGCTTTCTGGGTTTTTTTTTTTCTTTTTTTATCTACTTTTTCTTGTGCAGCTTGATAAATGTGGAATATGTATAGAAGAATTGTTCATGTTTAGCATATTGGATTACTTGCTGTCTATAACAGGGAATGGGAGAAAAAAGGGAGAAAAATTTGGAACACAGGTTTTGCAAAGGTGAATGTTGAAAACTATCTTAGCATATATTTTAAAAATAAAAACTATTATTTAAAAACAATAGTATTATTACTAACATTTTAGTTCTTTCTACTGAATTTCAGGACTAGGAAAATTAGCTAAACCCCATATCTAAAGATACAATTCTTATGGATTGGTTTTATTTAAGTACAATATTTTAAACCAATTAATAAGGCTTTTGTTTAGGATTTTTTTGTGTTTTTTTTTATTTTTACTTATTTATTTCATTGAAAAAAATCAGAATAATTAGATTACCTGAAAGCTGTGAACCTTGACAAAAAATGAACCTTGGCACAATAATGCAAGAAATAATCCAAGAAAATTATCCTGAAGTGATAGAACATGAAGGGAAAGTAGAAATAGAAAAAAAAATCCGCTGATCACCAGCTTAAAGAGATGTGTTTTTTTTGGAAAATACATAGTAACATTATTGCCAAATGTCGAAACCTCCAGATCAAAGACAAAAAAACAACAATAAAAAAATGACAATTCAAATATGTTGGAGTTATAATTAGAGTTGTACAGGATTTTTCAGCAGCCACAATAAAAGACTGCAGGTCCTGGAATTATAAAATATATATATAGGAAATTTTCCTTTTTCTGTCTTTCTTTTTTATCCAATCTATAGTTGAGTTCTGCCTTCTTTGCTGGTTCATTTTTTAAAATGAGAATTATTAGTGTAAGAATCTCTAATTGTGGGATAAGGAATGATGCCTCTGACTTCACTTCAGCTCTTCTCTTTGACCTGGAACCCCAAATCAAAAGCTTCACTCCTCTACAAGTGTTCACAGCCAGCAGCCTTGCCTCATATTTCATTAACAAAATTGAGGCCATTCACCAAAAGCATCACTTTATCTCACCTCATTCATTATATATGTTCTGTGATTGCAAAACTTTCTCTCCTCTGGCACAACTGTGATATGGTGCAGGCTTTTATCACCTTATCCCAGAATATTGCAATAACCATCGGTTGGCTCCCCTGCTTCAAATATCTAACCATTCTAGTGCATTTTCTATTTAACTATCATAGTGATCTTCCAAAAATGCATATCACTACACAGTAAAACTAAGCATAATCCTTCAGGGAGAAAACAAATATTCAATGAAATAGAGGTCTTTTACACATTCTTGATGAAAAGACCAGAACTGGATAGAAAATTTGAGTTTCAAATACAAAATTCAAGAGAAACTTAAAAAGTTAAAGAGAACCCATAAAGAACTTAATAAGATTAAATTATTTATATTCCTATAGGAGAATATGATATATGTAACTGCTAAGAGTATTCTCATTATTGGGGCAGCTAAAAGTAGTACACATAAAAAAATAATGGGTGTAATTTGAATTTGATTAGACAACATAAAAATAAAATTAAGGGATGAGAAAGACGAATGCATAAAGAAAAAGGAAAAGAAAGGAGTAGAGTAAATTATCTTACATAAAAAAAGTACAAAAAAGCTTTCACAGTGAAGGGGACTTTACAGTAGGTGGGGCGGAGGGACATATGAACCTTACACTCATTGGAATTGGTTCAAAGAGGGAGTAACAAACAGACTCAGTGGGGTATATATAAAATTCTACCAGGAAAGTTAAGAGAAGAGGATAATAGAAGGCATGGACTGATAAAAGAGAGAGAGAGGATTGAGGGAGGGAATAATCAGAAGCAAAACACTTTTGAAATGTCCAAGGTAAAAGAAGGAAATAGGATAAACATGGAGAAAATAAGATGAATAATAGTAAATATAGTTAGTCATAGTAATTATAACTAAAAAAAGTTTACAGAAAATTTCAGATAAAAGCCTAATTTCTCAAATATATAGAAAATAAATCAATTTAAAAAAAAAAAGAACTATTTCCCAGTTGATAAATAGTCAAAGATATAAACAGGCAATTTTCAGACAGCGATTTATAGTTATATGAAAAATGTTCTGAAGTATTGCTTAGAGAAATACAAATTAAAATTATTGTTAAGTATAATTCTACATCTATTAGTTTGGACCATATGACAGGAAAGGTAAATAATAAATATTACAGGGGATAGGGATGAAATATTAATGTACTGGTACTGGAGTTGTGAACTGATTCAATAATTCTCCATAGCAATTCAGATTAAACTATGTACATATCCTTTTACTCAGAAATATCATTATTAGGTTATTATGGGCCAGAATTCTGAACTTGAAACAAGGATTTTTACAAGGTGTTAAGTCATTAGAATTGATGAAGACAATGATTATTTAGTTTAGCATGGTGATTAATAGTTCTCTAAATTCAGTATGATTGAATCAATCTTACAACAAATCATGGTTTCCTAGTAATGTAATGATTGCTTTATACAGTGTAGAGCATATAAGCTGCGATTCAGAGCCAGAGCAGACAAGTGGACTGGAGGAGGTAGCTCAAACTCTCAGAGAGAGAGAGAGAGAGACTCATTCCATCTTCAGTCAGGCTCCTGGTGGCTCTCTTGGGGAAGTGAGAGACAGATTCATTCACTTCATCTCACACCACGTTGGTGGGAGGCCTGTACTATTTAGCTTCTCCACTGAAACCAAGACTCTGGAAGGCCTTTAAAAAACTAGCTGGCCTCCTGCACTGAGACCAAGGCTTGACTGAAAGTCTCTAGAAAGCTGCCCAGCCCCAGGCAAGGAGACAATAAAGAATTTGGACTTTAACACCTGACTACTGTTATGGTGATTAATCTGCTGAAAGGAAGGCTGCTCAGAGACCTCCAGAAAACCCGCCTAGAACCTTACATTAAGTCTGTATCCCAAAGAGATTTTTTTTAAAAGGAAAGGAACTTATATGTATAAAAATGTTTAAAGAAGTTCTTTTCGTGGTGACAAAGAATTATAAATTGAGGAAATTCTCATTAAAACAACAGCTGAACAGATTGTCACATATGATTGTGATGGAGTAATCTTATGCTATAAGAAATGATGAGCTGGATGCTCCCAGAAAAATCAGGAAAAATCTATGTGAAGTGATGCAAAGTGAAATGAACAGAATCAGGAGAACATTGTACACATTAATAGCAAATATTGTATGATGACTATGAATGACTTAGCTATTCTCAAAATGATCCAAGATAATTCCTAAGGACTTACGATGAAAATGCTATCTATCTCTAATGAAAGAGTCTGAATGCAGATGAAAAAATACTTTTTTAAAACTTTGTTTTTTTCTTCTTTACTTTTGTTTCAGGTTTGTCTGTTTTCTTTCACAATATGAATGATGTGGAAATATATTTTATTTGACTGCACATGTATAACCAATATCTTTTGAAGGAGAAGATGAATAAAGGACAGAAAGAAAATTTGGAACTCAAAAATTTTAAATGAATTTTAAAAGTGTTTTATACATAATTTGTGGAAATAAAATATTAATTAAAAAAAAAGAAAATGCCAGATTGACTATTAAATCATTATATTAGCTTTTTTCTTATTTTAGATTTTCTTTTTTTTAAAAAAAGCTTCCATTTTTATTTATCAATTCAATGTGCTTTTTTCTCTTTCAATATTATAAATCTCTTCTTTAATTTTCAATTTTTCTACTTTGTTATTTAGTTGGATACTTTCAGTTTTGTTGACAAGTTTTGTTTTTATTATATGTGCTATTCTTCAAAATTTCCTCAAAACCGCTTCAGCTATTCCATGTTTGGAATTATTTGCTCTGATGCAATTATTCACTATTTCTATAACTTGTTCTTTAGCCCATATTTTTAAAACCTTTGTTATTCCATTTGGAATTTGTTTTTAATCCTTTTAATGGTGCATTTCTTGTGTTTAACTTTGTTCCATTATGATCAATGAGTGATGATTATTATTTCTGTTTTTCTAAATTTGTGTAAGGTCTTTTTGTTTCAATATTCAATGTTTCAATTTTTGCAAGTGTATTATGTATGCTCAGAAATATTTAGATTCCCTTCCATTTCTTTTCAGCAATTGCTAGAGGTCTATCACTATAGTTTTTCTAAAGTTCTTTTCATTTTCTTAATTTTTCTCTTTTTTATCTTTTGGTTAGTTTCATGTAGGTTTGAAAGGGGAATAGTTAGAGCTTACATTATAATTTTAGTATATATTCCAATTCAATTAATTTTTCCTTTAAGAGCATACTCTACAGAAAGGGAAAATTAATTGATATCCTATTAGATACCTATGTGTATATATACATATATATATATATATATCCTCTTAGATACCTATGTATATATATATATATATATATATATGTATATATAATTTTGTTTCTTATTTCTTTTCTGGGTGGTATAGTGGATAGAATGCCAGGAGTGGAATCAGAACTACTTTCATTCAAATATCACCTCTGCCACTTGCTAGCTATGTTACTTAATCTCTATCTTAGTTTTATGATCGATAAAATTGGGAAAATATTAGCATTATGTCTCAGGGTTGTTGTGAGGATCAAAGGAGATAATAATTTTGAAGCATTTAGCATACTGTGAAGTATAATTCTACAATTACTAGTTAGGGCCATATGAAAGGAAAGGTAAATAATAAATATTACAGGGGATATGGATGAAATATAGATGTACTGTTAGGGGAGATGTGAATTGATTCAATAATTCTCCAAAGCAATGTGGAATAAAACTATGTACATATCCTTTTACCCAGCAATATCATTATTAGGTCTGTATCCCAAAGAAAATTTTTAAAAAGAAAGGAACTTACATATATATATATATAAATGTGGCACTATTAAATGTCAACTGCTACTACTGCTATTACCACTACTACTAGTACCACCATAATTATTACTACTACTATTACTACTATTGCCACTACTACTACTACTACTACTACTACTACTACTACTACTACTACTACTACTACTACTACTACTTCCACAACCATTACTATATTACCACAATATATATTACCACAACCATGAAATAATGATTGCTACCATTTATTTTTAGTTTAACTGAAACCATAATATGTTTTGCTCCATCCTCTCATTAGAACTCTGTATAAATAATTGTTTCTAAACATATTTCTTATAAATAATGCTCACAGATTATGCTTTTTTTCTTTTTCTTTTTTAAATTTTTTTATTAATTTTATAATTATAATTTTTTGACAGTACATATGAATGGGAAATGTTTTTTACACTATCCCTTGTACTCACTTCTTTTCTGAATTTTCCCCTCCTTCCCATATCCCCTCCCATACATGTTAAATGTATTATAGTAGATCCTAGATACAATATATGTGTACAGAACCGAATTTCTTGTTGCACAGGAAGAATTGGATTCAGAAGGTAAAAGTAACCTGGGAAGAAAGACAATAGTGCAAACAGTTTACACTCATTTCCCAGTGTTCCTTCTCTGGGTGTAGCTGATTCTGTCCATCATTGATCAACTGGAACTAAATTAGATTTTCTCTATGTTGAAGATTTCCACTTCCATCAGAATACATCCTCATACAGTATCGTTGTTGAAGTGTATAATGATCTCCTAGTTCTGCTCATTTCACTCAGCATCAGTTCATGTAAGTTTCTCCAAGCCTCTCTGTATTCATCCTGCTGTTCATTTCTTACAGAGTAATAATATTCCATAACGTTCATATACCATAATTTACCCAACCATTCTCCAATTGATGGGTATCCATTCACTTTCCAGTTTCTAGCCACTACAAAAAGGGCTGCCACAAATATTTTGGCACATACAGGTCCCTTTCCCTTCTTTAATATTTCTTTGGGATATAAGCCCAGTAGTAGCACTGCTGGATCAAAGGGTATGCACAGTTTCATAACTTTTGGGGTATAATTCCAAATTGCTCTCCAGAATGGTTGGATTCTTTCACAACTCCACCAACAATGTATCAGTATCCCAGTTTTCCCACAGCCCCTCCAACATTCATCATTATTTGTTCCTGTCATCTTAGCCAATCTGACAGGTGTGTAGTGGTATCTGAGTTGTCTTAATTTTGCATTTCTCGGCAGATTATGCTTTCTAATTCACTCTGCTGTCCTTTTCCAGTTTATGTGTGAGTTCACCCCATTAATAACTGCAGTTTTGATAGCTAATTGTGTTCTGCCCTTCTTCCACTTTTTTTACAGTTTTTTTTTTTCTCTCTTTATTCCCATTTTCCTCTTTCCAGATAAGAAGATTATAAAAGAGGGGAGAGTTGTTTCATGGTTTTGACCATATAAATGAAATAGCCTTTTTCTTCTCCATTGCACTTCTTCTTTTGTCCTCACCCTGCCAACAATCCCAGGTTTTCCTCTTCC